>NC_058408.1:115876841-116129638 GCF_002201575.2 Neomonachus schauinslandi
TTAAGGGGGGTTCTATAAAAGGAGAAAGACCCCAAGAGTGATCTACAACAGAAATTTACAGGGACAATCTATAAAAACAACATCTTCACAGGCAACATGATGACAATTAATTCATATCTTTCAATAATCACTCTCAATGTGAATGGCGTAAACGCTCCCATAAAATGACACAGGGTTGCAGATTGGATAAAAAGACAGGACCCATCCATATGCTGTCTACAAGAGACTCATTTTGAACCTAAAGATACATCCAGACTGAAAGTGAAGGGATGGAGATCCATCTTCCATGCCAGCGGACCTCAAAAGAAAGCTGGGTAGCAATTCTTATATCAGACAAATTAGATTTTAAACCAAAGTCTGTAATAAGAGACACAGAAGGACACTATATCATTCTTCAAGGGTCTATGCAACAAGAAGATCTAACAATTGTAAATATCTATGCCCCCAACATGGGAGCAGCCATCTACATAAGCCAACTGTTAACCAAATAAAGAGTCATATTGATAACAATACGTTAATTGTAGGAGACCTCAATACTCCACTCTCAGCAATGGACAGATCATCTAAGTAGAAAATCAACAAGGAAACAAGAGCTTTGAATGATACATTGGACTAGATGGACCTCATAGATATTTACAGAACATTCCACCCTAAAACAACAGAATACTCATTCTTCTCAGGCGCACATGGAACTTTCTCCAGAATAGACTACATACTGGGTCACAAATCAGGTCTCAACTGATACCAAAAGACTGAGATTATTCCCTGCAAATTCTCAGACCACGGTGCTCTAAAACTGGAACTCAATCACAAGAAAAAATTTGGAAGAAATTCAAACACTTGGAAGCTAAAGACCACTCTGCTCAAGAATGTTTGGGTCAACTAGGAAATCAAAGAAGAACTTAAACAACTCATGGAAATCAATGAGAATGAAAACACATCGGTCCAAAACCTATGGGATACTGCAAAGGCGATCCTAAGGGGGAAATACATAGCCATCCAAGCCTCACTCAAAAAAACAGAAAAATCCCGAATTCACCAACTAATTCTACACCTTAAAGAACTAGAGAAGAAGCAACAAACGATGCCTAAGCCATGCATTTGAAGAGAAATAATTAAAATTAGAGTAGAAATCAATGAATTAGAAACCAGAAACACAGTAGATCAGATCAATGAAACTAGAAGTTGGTTCTTTGAAAGAATTAATAAAATCGATAAACCACTGGCCAGACTTATCCAAAAGAAAAGAGAAAGGACCCTAATTAATAAAATTATGAATGAAAGGGGAGAGATCACAACTAACACCAAGGAAATAGAAACAATTATTAGAAATTATTATCAACAACTATATGCCAATAAACTGAGCAATCTGGATGAAATGGAGGCCTTCCTGGAAACCTATAAGCTGCCAAGACTGAAACAGGAAGAAATTGAGAACTTGAATAGGCCAATAGCCAGTAACGAGATTGAAGCAGTGATCAAAAACCTCCCAAACAACAAGAGTCCAGGGCCTGATGGATTCCCTCGGGAATTCTACCAAACATTCAAAGAAGAAATAATACCTATTCTACTGAAGCTGTTTCAAAAAATAGAAACAGAAGGAAAACTTCCAAACTCATTCTATGAGGCCGGCATGACCTTAACCCCCAAACCAGGCAAAGACCCCATCAAAAAGGAGAATTGCAGACCGATATCCCTGATGAATATGGATTCCAAAATCCTCAACAAAATCCTAGCTAATAGGATCCAACAATACATTAAAAGGATCATCCATCACGACCAAGTGGGATTTATCCCCGGGATGCAAGGGTGGTTCAACATTCGCAAATCAATCAATGTGATAGAACACATTAATAAGAGGAGGGATGAGAACCATATGGTCCTCTCAATTGATGCAGAAAAAGCATTTGACAAAATACATCCTTTCCTGATTAAAACTCTCCAGAGTATATGGATAGAGGGAACATTCCTCAAGTTCATAAAATCCATCTATGAAAAACCCACAGTGAATATCATCCTCAATGGGGAAAAGCTGAGAGCCTTTCCCTTAAGATCAGGAACACGTCAAGGATGCCCACTCTCGCCACTGTTATTCAACATAGTACTAGAAGTCCTAGCAACAGCAATCAGACAACAAAAAGAAATAAAAGGTATTCAAATTGGCAGAGAAGAAGTCAAACTCTCTCTTTTCGCAGACGACATGATACTTTATGTGGAAAACCCAAAAGACTCCATCCCCAAATTACTACAACTCATCCAGCAATTCAGTAATGTGGCAGGATACAAAATCAATGCACAGAAATCAGTTGCTTTCTTATACACTAACAACACAACTGTAGAAAGAGAAATTAGAGAAACGATTCCATTTACAATAGCACCAAAACCATAAGATACCTCGGAATAAACCTAACCAAAGAGGTAAAGGATCTATACTCTAGGAACTACAAAACACTCATGAAAGAAATTGAAGAAGACACACAAAGATGGAAAAATATTCCATGCTCATGGATCAGAAGAATAAACATTGTTAAAATGTCTATGCTACCCAGAGCAATCTATACCTTCAATGCCATCCCGATCAAAATTCCAATGACATTTTTCAAACTGCTGGAACAAACAATCCTAAAATTTGTATGGAATCAGAAAAGACCCCGAATCACCAAGGAAATGTTGAAAAAGAAAACAAAGCTGGGGGCATCACATTGCCCGATTTCAAGCTATATTACAAAGCTGTGATCACCAAGACAGCATAGTACTGGCACAACAACAGACATATAGACCAATGGAACAGAATAGAGAACCCAGATATGGACCCTCAACTCTATGGTCAAATAATCTTTGACAAAGCAGGAAAAAACATGCAATGGAAAAAAGACAGTCTCTTCAATAAATGGTGCTGGGAAAATTGGACAGCCACATGCAGAAGAATGAAACTCGACCATTCTCTAACACCATTCACAAAGATAAACTCAAAGTGGATGAAAGCCCTCAAAGTGAGACAGGAATCCATCAAAATCCTAGAGGAGAACATAGGCAATAACCTCTTTGACATCGCCCACAGCAACTTCTTTCAAGATACATCTCCAAAAGCTAGTGAAACAAAAGCAAAAATGAACTTTTGGGACTTCATCAAGATAAAAAGCTTCTGCAAAGCCAAGGAAACAGTCAACAAAACAAAGAGGCAGGACGCCTGGGTGGCTCAGTCGGTTAAGCGTCTGCCTTCAGCTCAGGTCATGATCCCAGGGTCCTGGGATCAAGTCCCGCATCAGGCTCCCTGCTCCTCGGGGAGCCTGCTTCTCCCTCTGCCTCTGTCTCTCTCTCTCTGTCTCTCATGAATAAATAAATAAAATCTTTTAAAAAAACAAAACAAACAAACAAACAAAAAAAAAACAAAGAGGCAACCCACAGAATGGGAGAAGATATTTGCAAATGACACAACAGATAAAGGGCTGGTATCCAAGATCTATAAAGAACTTCTCAAACTCAACACCCAAAAAACAAATAATCAAGTCAAAAGTTGGCAGAGGATATGAAAAGACACTTCTCTGAAGAAGACATACAAATGGCTAACAGACACATGAAAAAATGTTCATCATCATTAGCCATCAGGGAAATCCAAATCAAAACCACATTGAGATACCACCTTACACCAGTTAGAATGGCAAAAATGGAGAGGGAAAGAAACAACAAATGTTGGAGAGGTTGTGGAGAAAGGGGAACCCTCTTACACTGTTGGTGGGAATGCAAGTTGGTACAGCCACTTTGGAAAACAGTGTGGAGGTGCCTCAAAAATTTAAAAATAGAGCTACCCTATGACCCAGCAATTGCACTGCTGGGTATTTACCCCAAAGACACAGATGTAGTGAAAAGAAGGGCCGTATGCATCCCAATGTTCATAGCAGCAATGTCTGCAACAGCCAAACTGTGGAAAGAGCTGAGATGCCCTTCAGCAGATGAACAGATAAAGAAGATGTGGTCCATATATACAATGGAATATTACTCAGCCATCAGAAAAGATGAATACCCAACTTTTACATCAACATGGATGGGACTGGAGGAGATTATGCTAAGTGAAATAAGTCAAGCAGAGAAAGTCAATTATCATATGGTTTCACTTATTTGTGGAACATAAGGAATAGCATGGAGGACATTAGGAGAAGGAAGGGAAAAATGGGGAGGGGGAATTGGAGGGAGAGATGAACCATGAGAGAGTATGGACTCTGAGAAACAAACAGGGTTTTAGAGGGGAGGGGGGTGGGGGGAGGGGGGATTGGTTAGCCCGGTGATGGGTATTAAGGAGGGCACGTACTGCATGGAGCACTGGGTGTTACATGAAAACAATGGATCGTGGATCACCACATCAAAAACCAATGATGTATTGTATGGTGACTAACATAACATAATAATAATAAAAAAAAACCAATGATGCTCAATGTGGGTTTGTCTGATTAAAGTTAGCTTGTGCATTTTTGTCAAAAATACTATAGAAATGACATTGTGCCTTTATCAGGCATATAATGTCACCATATCTTATTACTGGTGATGTTACTTTACTGTTAGTTATAGGTAATCACTTGGTTAAAGTGGTGTCTGTTTAAAATTAGTAAAGTTACTAATTAGTATATTATTGGAAGATGCTTTGAGAGTATTTAAATATTCCATCCTTGTATTCTTGCCCACTTATTTAGTATCCAGTAATGATTCTTGCCTGAAACAATTATTACTGTGGTATTTTTCAAATGGTGATGTTCTATTTCCATCAATACATCTACACTTGTTAGAATTCTACTATAAGGAAGTGGTTTTCCTTCTCCCACTATCTGTTTTTTAATTCAATTCTTTACCCATATCAGCATGGATGGACTCATGGATATTTGTTTTATTTAAGGTCTATATCTATTAGTACCACTCTTCCTTGTGTTGCTCAAACTGTTCCATATATGGCCACTGGGAGTCCCTTCAAGTTAGCTCCTGTGCCTTTTGACATGTCTCCATTATTCTGGGGGCACCTCCTAACATCACGCAGGAGCTCCAACCTCATCTTGTTCTTTCCTGTAGCAACGTTGTAATCAGCCATTTTCCAAAGAGCTCTGGTTCCTTTTATTGGATTGACTTGGGCCATTTCAGCCCAATCACAACTGATGTGTGTCCGCATTGGTCATCTGAAGTTTTCAGTTCTTTAATAGAGCTTCTTACCAGTGAATCGAGCTGCATTTATTTTGTTTTCCTAGGACTGGTGGTGTGTAAGTCCTCACGCACTCCCACATGCTTTATTGGATTATTTAATTTTTGAAAATTATAAATAGGAATTTGTGATAGAAACTCTCCTCCTGGGAAAAGTACTACCTTTCTATACTGTCATTTCCTTTCACTGTTATTAACCAGGTTCTGACATTATCTCTCCTTTTTCTTGCCTATTTTGTTTGACCCTAGCTTGAATGTTAAAAGAAAAGCTTTTTTGAGCCCTCAGTGATAGGGATTTTCTTACTCACCATTCAGCTGGCTTTGGGGAAGTTGCTGTTAGGCCAGTTTTTGCTTTTGTTTATTGTTGGAACAATAAACCCTTCCTCTAAAAAACACTCAGTGGGAAGTTTCTGTCTTATCTGTTTAGAAGAGAAAGCACTTTAACATAGGAGGTCTTCATTCTTAGTTTTCCTACACAAGAGCTAATGATTTCTAGGCTATTAACTGTGTAGTTTTGAAATCAAAAGCCTGACACACCATTTCATAAGGATCCACACCCCTGGATGTTGGCTATTGAGACTTGCTCTTTTTTTGTGCCACAAGGAGTCTCTCTGTACCCACATCAAACCTTCTTCAAGCAGAGCTCATATGTATTCTCACTATAATAATAATTCTTGTGCTTAAATTCTAAAATAGCACAATTTCACTATGTGTGATTTAGAACTGGGGAACTTTTCAAATGGCAAAGACAAAGCATTTTGGAGTAGCTTCTGGAAAGAAGGAAACATACCAAATATTCAGAAGGCAGTTTTTTGAATTGGTATGCTGGGGACTCAAAACAGAATTTTGACTCCATTACAGTCTTCCTCAAAAATTCTCTGGGAAAAGCTAAAGTTAAGAACACACTTTATTCATATCATCATAAACTGGTCCTCACTGTGATTTTACAACTTAGACTACTCTCCTCAAGGTCTTACCCAGAAGACTACTGATGAGTGGGTCATTCCTCATTCCAGATTGCCAGAAGGTAAATCAGTGGATGATGAATATAAGCTGAATCCTATCAGAGCCATAAAGACTTCCAAAACCTCAGAAAAAACAAAATATTGCTATGGGTTTTTGAATTCTATAATCATTTATGGACATTTAATCTTTCTCAGATAAATACAAAATTTTTTGAAAACTATCATGTGGGAAAGTTAAAACAATTTTTAAAATTTCATCATGGAACACACTTACCAAGGCCTAGAAACAGGAAGAAAAGTGGGTCATTTTTGAAGTCTTTCCTTAAGACTAATAGCTACTGTTATAAGCAAAGAAAAGACAACACTAGAGAGGATTCTAGAATTCTGTTTCAAGAAATTTTAAACAATATTCTCGGGTGGACTCCCAGCTAATGTAAAAGAATCCCTGTCCTCTCTGTATAAATGTGCTAAAACCTGAAATAGGGAACTTGGTCAGAAAATTGTATGAGAAATTGTAGATCTGGGGAATCTCCAATATCTGGCTGAACATTTTCAGACGGACCTAGAAAAATTGATAAGCTTAGGGCCAACAACAAATTTATGCCATTGAGATAAAAGCACTGGTCCCTGAAACAGAAACTGAATTGAAAGGCCCTCTATCATCTAAGAATTATAGAACTATTAATGAGGACATGTGCAGCTATATAAGCGAATAAGTAATGGGAAGAGTCAATGTCCCTCATTATTTAAAAGCAAAACTAACCATCCCTTTCATTGGTCATTGTAATACTTCTGTTTTATCTACAAGGACCAAGTAGACAAGACTGTGGCTCTGTTCAATATTTTGTGCAATTAATGCAATAGAATACTTTGTTTTTTGATATAGCCTAGTCCAAACAGCATAGTCTCTTTCCTTAGTTCTACCTGAGGATAATTTTTCTGTAACAGACTTGTGCTCAGCGTTCTTTACTATCCCAGTAGATAAAGACAGTCAATATTTATTTGCTTCACTGGGGGGAAGTTACAAAGCACTTGGACAATGATGACTCCAGGATGTGTTACTGAGGCTCCATCTTATATCTCCTGAATTTTAGATCAGGATATCTAAAAAAGTGTCCATATTGATCTACCTTGATACAACATGTCGATGATCTCCTTCTGTGCTTCACTGATAGAGTCTTCTAAAACTGATTCTAAATATCTATTGACTAAATTGGTTTAAAAAGGATGCAGAGTTTTTAAGGAAAAGCTTGTGTCAGCCAAAGGTAGAAGTTGTCTGGGGAAAGATTGCTGACTATTCGAAATCATCCAAAACTATTTTCTAAAAAACAACTGAGAGAATTTCTTGGATTGACTGTTTATTGCAGATGATGGAGTCCCAGTTTTTCTGAACTGTTAAGGCCTTTACATGAGCTTCACTCCTGTGGAACTCAGAAGTTAAAGATGCTTTTCGTAATATCAGAATATTCCTTCAACAACCACCTTTGCTGGGTCTTCCAGATGATGATAAACCTTTCTTCCTGTATGTCCAGGAAAGTTCAGGTCATGGTCTAGAGGCCGAATGTAAATACACCCATTAAGGACACATTGTGTAAAGCCTGTCCCTTGACCCAGTAGCTAAGGTTTATTTTTCCTGCCTCTGAACAATTGCAGCTACAGCTAAATTTTTCTACTAGTGAAACTGGCCACTCTTTTCCCCTTACCCAATGACTGGGCATGTTGTGTTTTTAATGGGATTATCTATGCCCACAGCTGGTCATCTGGATACCCCCTCTAAAATCTTGGTGTGATATTATTTGCTGACGGGTTTTATCTTAAAAGTGAAAAAGTCAATACCACATGTGGTTTCTCCTTTGCCCAAGCAAGAATTTTGAAGTAACGTTGTTTAGGTTTGAGACAACTGTGATTTCCTTTAATAAACAGCTGCATAATAGCCCATCATATGACTGTGCCATGCAGTTAAATATTAACTGAAGCCATAAAGTTAATTATTAGAAAAGAATGAAACTAGAAGCTTCATATTCAACTACATAAATGATTATTAAGATTCTATATAGCAAAATATATTTTATATTTATATATAAATATATATAAACAAATAAGGTACAAAATGATAGATTGAAAGAAAAATATTTACATCATACCTGACAAATAAAGGTTGGTATGCTTTTTTTTTTTTTTTTTTTTGAGAGAGTGCGAGGGGAGGAGAGGGGCAGTGGGAGAGGGCAATGGAGAGAGAATCCCAAGCAGGCTCCACGCCTGCTGCAGAGCCCAATACAGGGCTCAATCCCATGACCCCAAGATCATGACCTGAGCCAAAATCAAGATTTGGATGCTTAACCGACTGAGCCACCCAGGTGCCCCAGGTTAGTATTCTTAATATATTAATCACTCCTAAGAGAAAGACAAACCATTCAATAGATAAATTAACAATATAAAGGACAATTCTCAGAAGAGGAAATGTGCATGTTAAATATACTAATAATCAAGAAAATGAGAAGTAAAATAATAGTTAATAGTGGAATAACATTTTATCTGTCATATTGGCCAACACTTAAAAGAACTACAACAGTTAGTGCAAGCTAAGGGCACTGGAAAAAGGCCCCATTCCTCTGCTGTGGTTGTGTGAATTGCTACAACCTTCATGGAATAGAACTTGGCAGTACCTAGTGACATTTAGAACATGCATACCCTTTGATCCAGCAATCACACTTGGGGGATCTATCCTACAGAACTTAAAGTCTCAGTACATAAGAATCTATGTGCAAAGAGCTGTATCCCAGACTCAGCATCCATGCTAGTAAGTTGATGATGATGTGTTCTTTTTGAGGCCATTGCGGGGATTAAAGATAATATGTAGGAAATGTATCTTGCAAATTAGTTATCAGTATTAAAATATGTGGCAATGTGGAAATAGTGTGGGATTTCCCAAAGAGGACACCACCTTTCCAGTCTAACTCCTCATACATCATCCTCTGTACTTGGTGTTTCCCATAGCACGGCACCCAGCAAAAGCAGCAAGGAAAGAACAGAAGGAAATAACAGCAAGGAATAGCAGAAATAAATTCAACAGTCACGGAGAGAAGCCTGTGCTTCCTCCGCCCAGGATGGAGACACCCTGGAGGCCCACCTCCTGGAACTCTGGTTGCTAGTCAATGTTTCTCTTGAGTATTAATTACTCCCAGAAAGTTTGGGGTAAGGGTGAAAAGCCGCCTCAGGATCTTGGAGGCAGAGGCTGAGCCCTGGTCATGTCTGCAGGGATCCTGGAGTCTGGCCATTATCTGCTTGTCTCTGATGGCTTTGTTATCTCATGGAGGTAGGTATCCCAGTGGGTACTTCCAGAGAACCTGGAGGCTCTGGGGCAAGTTCTCAGGGACCACTTCTAGCCATAGGAGACTCTGGGAGCCTTTGTTAAATCTCCCCTAGTAGATTAGAGACATCACATTGGGCATTAGGCTTCAGCATATGAATTTTCAGAGGACATATTCATTCATTCTATAGCAACTGTCCCAAGGGCCTGCCTTCCACTTTCTGAGATTTCCTCCAGTAAATCCCCATAAATATGTTCTTGCTTAGGCTCTGTTTTTGGTGGTATCAGAAGCCAGAGTAAGTTTATTTTTCCTTTTTAATTCCAGGAGAGTATTTCCTTTCTATTATTCGGCACTATGTGCCAACGACCTGAATGACTTCAAAACAGATTCCTGTCCAGAGCCTCCAGATAATAACTCAGACTGGATGACACTTTGATTTTGGTTTTGTGAAACCCTAAGCAAAAAACCCAGTCAAGCCTATCCAGACTGCTGACCAAGAGAACTGTGTTGTTTAAGCTACTAAATTTGTGGTGCCTCGTTTTCTCACTGATCTTGAGTCAAGGAGCAGGTTGAGAGAGAGAACCTGTGCTTTTTCAGTGTCTTTCCAAAACTCATATTCTTCTTGGAACCTCAGAATGTGACCTTATTTGGAAATAGGGTCACTGTGGGTATATAATTGGTTACAATGAGGTCATGCTGAAGCAAAGTGGCCCTTTCATCCATTATGATTGGTATCCTTACAAGAAGAGACACAGACACAAACAAAAAAGGGAGAAGGCCATGTGAAGGTAGAGGCAGAGTTTGGGGTGATACTAAGGAGCACCAAGGATGATAGCAACACTGGAAGCTAAGAGGAAGGCATGGAGCAGATTCTCCCCTAGAGCTCTCTGAGCGAGAGCATGGCCCTGTCTACATCTTAATTTCAGACAGCTAGCCTCCAGAAATGTGAAAGAATCTAGTTCCATGGTTGAAAGTCACCCGGTTCGTGGTGCTTTGTTATGGCAGCCCTGGGAACTCATACAGGACCTAAGTGTCTTCCTGCCATTTTAGGTGGTCTCTGTTTCATCAATCAAAGCCTGAACTTTCTCTGAAATGAAGCCTGCGCTGTAGTTTCCTTAATCCAGCCTCATTTGCTAGCCGGTAGGTTGTCTATCCTTCTCAGCTGTTGGTGAGACTGGGTTTTTACCTGCACCGTGTGTTCATGAAGATGTCAGTGGGACGTTGCGGGAAGCAGCTAGAGCCTGCTAGGCAGCACAGCTGTCCTCCTTACTGTTCTGTTGATGCTGCAGAATTTTGAAAACTACCATAAATCTGTTCTGGAATCAGGTGAGTGTTAATTAATTATCAAGATAATAAATATTCCTAGAAGGTAAGAAAGCACTTCAATTCAATACGTAAACTTTGCCTTGGCTATGGGGCTTTGAAGGGTTAAAAGGCCAGCTCCAGAAAGGAAAGGCATAAGCCAGTCAATTTCCCTTCAGTCTCAAAAAGGGAGTAAAAGGATTTATGATTGTCAAGTGGTATCATTTGGAATAACACACCTTCAGCATCAGACAGCGGATAAGGAGAGGAAATTGAAAAGAATCTGAAACATACATCAGGCCACATCCTTGAGACATTCTTCTACGCGGCTGCCAGAAAAAGTCCATCAAAATGCAAATCTGATTCTGCCTTGTCCCTAGTATGGTACCACACGGCCTTCAGGACATCAGGCCACACTTCTTAGCTAGGCATTCGAGCCTCTCCACGATCTGTGCCCTCCCTACCTCGCCATCCTCATCTCCTCTACTCCCCAGCAAACGCTCTCAGCAGCGGCCATGCTGGGCTGTGCACACCCCCCTGAATATCCATGTTCCTTTACCCCTCTGCCTTCACAGATGTTTCCACATGGGCATGCCTTCTCCTCCTCCATCCCTCTCCCACTCTACTGGCAAATCCTTCCCTGGCCCTCCCAACCCAGGTGGGCCCCCCTCCCCGGCCCCCACCCATAGTGCCTGCCGGAGCCAGCTCAGGTCTCTGTTTGCACACATCCCTGTCCTGTGCAGTACCTCATCTCATGGTTGACTTTTCAACTATGCAGAGAGCTCTGAGCAGGGGCTATGGCCCAGTGAACTCCCCCCTGGCACCACTGGTACAGTGCCCATCAGTGTCGGCTGGCTAAAAGACATAAAGTGGAGCACTGACTGCACTTTCAGAGTCACATCAGAGGTGAGCAGCAGCTTGGTGTCTATGTAGCGGAAAGCCATAGAGGCAGATACAACCTCCTAATATATGTTGAGCAGGCCGTGACTACCTAACTTTTTAAGCCGAAAGAGCACACAGCCTTAAAAGGCATGCCTTTTCCATCTTTGTGACTCATGGGCACCACAGCAACCAGATTTTATCTCCAGTATTATTTCCCAGTAAGAGGAGGCAAGATCCCTTAGAGAAAACTGATTCCATGGCTCAGAAAAATCAGTGGGTCTGGACATAATGATAACATAAGGTCAGGATGCTTTCAAGATGTCAGGGGGATGGGCTCCCACTAGGGAGGATGAAAAATCAGAATAATAATTATAATGAATTAGAACAAGGTAAGCCAGTGAAAGGCCATGAGTTAATAAAATATTTAAAAGAGTTGATATGATGTGATAAAACAGTAGTTGTAATGTCAAAACAGATGAGTGTAATAGGATAAAAACAAATTTTTTATTTCAGTTAAGTATCAGAATATTAATATAAGGAATTTTTTCCCTCCTAATTATATGTTAGTAAAAGGGTTTTGTGTGTATATATACAAATATGTATTTTTTATCTAAGTAAACAGGAAAGAACAAAATAATGTGTTCAGTGTAGTAATATGCAATCTGAAGGGCAAGTTACAAAATACGTCTTTAATAATTCTGCCACAGAGAAGAAAGTTTAAAACTAGTACTTGAGTTAGCTTCAGATGTTTTAAGGGAAAATTGTCTTGATGAACATTTCTCAAGGTTAAAAACAAATTTAAATAAATTTACTCTTATTACTTCTGAGTAGACAATGATTTACTTACTGGAAGTCCTCAGAAGACCTGAGTCAATAAATGTGAATATTTAGTAGTATTTTTCTGTGCGAATGGATACAAACATAATACAAAAACAGAGATCAATTATTGTTTCTTTTAAAGTAGTCACATCAGAAAGTATGTGTTCATTGCAATGTTCCCATTACTTCAACTATTGTTAGATCACTAATTTAGAAATTTGGATATTGTTTTCAGAGCTAATTTATAAGTTTTAAGAATATAAGTCCTATTCCTTTACTCATTTTTTCTTTTCTTGTGTCTTTCTCTCTCTCCTCTTCTCAACTCCCTCCCTCCCTCCAGTTGCTAGAAATGGTATTACTCCTTCCCCTTGCAAAACACATCCAGTGGGGCCCTGTCATCACAGCCAGCAGGGAGATGGTGGCTAGACCTGAGAACTTCCAATGGCAGCCTCTTAAAGATCTACCCATGGCCCTGAGATCCCTAGGGCTGCCCTGGCTGACCTTCCTTCCTAAGGCCTAGTGGTTCAATTCTTTCTTTAACCATCTTTCTTTACTTCTCTTTGTGTTGTTTTAGCTAGCCAAAGTTGGCTTTTGCAGCTTGCAGCTATAGAATCATGACTGAGACAACAGGTTTACTTTTGACTTCATTTGACAGATGGGAAGACTTAGGACCAGAGAGGAAAATGAATTTCCTAAGGGCACATGGCTATTCCACAGCAGAGTTGGATCTGGAACTCAGGACTAATCACTCCAACTCAGAGATATTTCTCTTATACACACTACCTCTCACATTCAACACCCTTCTTCCCCTCCACCCCCACCCTAGGTGTACCCAACCACTGAACACAAAGATGTTCCCATACATGGGCTCTGTGATAGAATGCAGCCTTTTGGAAGTGGGAGAAAGAAAAGCACCAGGAAAACAACTGGAGAAGTAAGTACCAGATGAGATGATAAGTTCATGAAATGCAGTGCTACTTAGGACTCCTCGCCCACCAGGCAAAGGTGACAAAGCACCTAGGCATTGCTCTGGGACCCCCTCCTGTTTCCCCAGACTGTTCCCGTCACTGCCTTGCTGCAGGAATGTAATTGGCTTTACGTTTATATTTTAATTGTAAGTATAATGCATGCACATGCTCAAAAGTCCAACCTCTGGAAAGCAAACTTCTCTCCCAGCTCTCAAGCTCTGGTGGCAGTCTCTACAACTGCATTCCGTTCCCCATGGGGTCTAGCCTTGCCTTTGAACCTTCTTCTCAGTGGCCCGTGCTGCACACATTTTCATGGCGAATCCTTGAAAAGAGTGTTTCTGAGCAGAGGGGCAGGGGAAAGCATGATGACTGAGGGGAGAATGCCAGGTAAGGAAAGGGGGAAAACAAGCACAGGCAGATCTTTCAAGAAGCAGAGAAAACAGCTATGGTTTGCTTAGCCAACACTTCAGAAGATTTTTTTTCCTCTTCTACCAGGATAAGAAAGGGACGTATTTATCCCTCTGTGCCTTAGAAGTTATTTAATATCCAAGTTACTGCAGAAATGGAAATGACAATCAGGTAATTTGACTGAAATGTGCTTAATTTTAAAAAGTATGCTTGCATTCCCAAAGACATTTTACTGAATCCCAGCTGACTGTAAAGAGTGGCCCCAAGTTTTCAACATTTTGAGTATGTTTTTTTCAAAGGAAAATACAAGTTGAATGTGGATCAACTACAGTCTGGTTCCTATTATATCTCCTTTGCTGCCATGCAGTGACAGTTCTAGGAAATACAAGAATCCCAATGTCCTAGAACAATGAAAACTTTTGTGACTGAGTACTTTCTATTTTCTTTGCCCATGCAGTGCCTTCATTGGGTGGAGATATTTCTGAGCATTGGGATTTAACCTGCTGATTTGCATCAGTGGTGACAATCTCCTTGAGAGTACTTACTAAACATGTTTCTGGGTCCTGTACAAAGCAAGGGCAAGCCGACCCTTGAAAATGACATGTGGTCCATCTCTAGCTCAAATGAAAAGCCATGAGGACATCATGAAAAATAAGCCCATCACTGAATACTTGGATTGCTTCCATATCTTAGCGATTGCAAATAATACTCACCCTTGCCCCTTTGTTCCAGAACACTCTCCAGGGCATACAGGCTTTAACTTGCATTAATAAACTATACAGCTTTCAGCATCAGAGAAAACAAGGGAGGGTTCAGGGAATGAAACGAGGAAAGAGGATTGGTATCCGCAATCCTGTCCCTTTGCTGGCTGGTCTCCTGTTGGCCTGTGAGGAGACCCAGCCAATAGGGGGCAGCAACAGCATTTTATTTTATCCTCACTTCAGAGTGAATGCTGTGTCTACTACCAAGAGTAAGGCCAGACCTGATCAGACCTTTGGTCCCTGAAATACTTTCCTACAGATGACGTCACCATGCTCTTCCCACTTATGAGCAGATAGAGGGCAGCCCTTTGCCTCTCCCCAGACACCATTCATTTTTATCGAGTCTTCAGGAAAAACCATAGGTCAAGACTTGTAAAATTGTCCCTGGAGTAGCAGTGTTGAACCACCATGGTTTACATGTAAAACAGAACCTAGGCTTAGATCCCTTTGGTTCTCAAGGGGCAAATAAATCCAAATTTATGGGTGTCTATACTAAGACAGACCCAGGCATGGAACCAGGAAAGCTGGAATCTGTGTGTAGTAGAGTCAACACTCATTCTGTCATTCTCTATTCTGACAAGTCTCCTCTCTGTTTGAGGTCAAGGAGGTGGGGACTGTTACTTTTATTTTTGATAGCCATCTTTATAGATGCATTCATCTCACATGATCTAGAATGGGGTAACAAGATTTTTAAAAGAGACATCCAAAAGGCCATGGACCTTTTTGTCCTGTTTGACCTTGAGTAAGTTACTTGAACTCTCTCGGTCTGTTTCTTTATCTAGACAATGGGAATAATATCTGTTGTGAACTGAACTCTGTCCTCCCAAAATTCATTATGTTTAAGCCCTAACCCCCAATGTGAATGTTATTAGTAGAAAGGGCTTTTATTTTTTTATTTTTATTTTTTTTAAAGATTTTTAATTTATTTATTAGAGAGAGAGAGTGAGAGAGAGAGCGCAAGAGGGGAAAGGGTTAGAGGGAGAAGCAAACTCCCCGCCGAGCAGGGAGCCCGATGCGGGACTCGATCCCGGGACTCCGGGATCATGACCTGAGCTGAAGGCAGTCGTCCAACCAACTGAGCCACCCAGGCGCCCCTAGAAAGGGCTTTTAAGGAGGGAATTAAAGTTAAATGAGGTCATAAGGGTGACACCCTAATCCAATAGGACTAGTGTCCTTATAAGAAGAGGAAGAGACCCAGGGAGCATTCTCTTCTCAATCTCTCTTTCTCCATGCATAAGGGAGAGGTCATCAAAGAACACAGTGAGAAGGTGGCTGCCTGGAAGCAAGAAGAGTAAAACAAAAACAACCCTGCCAGGACCTTGATCATGGGCTTCTTGCCTCCAAAATAGTGAGAAAACATCTATTGTTTAATACACTCAGGCTAGTATCTCATATGGCAGCCCAAGCATACTAATACAATATCTAATGTTGGCACAGGATGGTGCAAGTATTAATTTCCTTCTTGAATATCTTCCATGCTTAGACACACATATTCAATTTCCTGTTACACTTGTTCACCCAGATACTACCACAAACATCTCAAGATCAACATTTCTTAAAACAAATTCATCAACTTCTCCCCCAAACCTCCTTGTTACCTAGGCTGGAAACCATTGTGTTTCCTCTCTTGCTTGCACCTCAAATCTGATGTGTCTCCAGGCCTGTCCATTCTGTCACCACAGTACCTCTTACTTCTCTCCTCCTCAGCATTCCCCACTCCAGAACCCCCCTTTAACTTCTTCCTTCATGGACTATTCTAAGAGTCCTCTTGACTCTCAGTGACAGCAAGTGGTCTCCTTGACCCACATCTCTACCTTTTAAATAATCTAGACAATATTCTTTCCAAATTAGCAACTTGAAATCTCTTTCAAAAACTTTTCAGACTTTCGAATTTTGGAGGGTCTGGTATTGCTTGGCCACAAAACCAATACTAAGAAAATGTGTGTGTGTGTGTGTGGGGGGGGGTGGGTTTGTTTTAAAGTCTGCAAGGTCCTTAAAATGCTCTAGATCTGGCTTTAAGGTGAAAAACACAGAGTGTTAGGTCATTTAAAAGTTGGAAATGGCAGTCTTCTAAAATGATATAGATTCTATGTATGTATATTTCACAATTCAAAGAGCGTAAAAGAAGAATTGGGTCATTAAAAAATAATCGTCCAAGTTAGGGGCAGGTGAGGTAAGTGGCCTTCCATGTCCCTTCAGACCATGAGAATCTCTGATTCTTTAAAGGTTGATGCCATTTGATACATTGTTTTTTCATTCATTCCTCATTCACTCACTCAACAAATATAAGTGTGTACCTTGTGCAAGGCTAAAGAATGAATTACACAATGGGCAAGGACCTCCAAAAGAATAGAAAGATTGAAGAAGAGGGATAAGGATGGCAGATGAGGGAAGAAAAGTTCTAGGTGGTACTCTCCAGCTAGGGTAGGTATGGTAGCTGACAGCCAGGCTAGAAACTCCCCAGAACTAACTCCTTACCTCTTTCTTTAACCTTCTTTCTGTACTTCCCTCTTGGTCATTCTTCATTAAAACTTTGACTTGAATGACTACTATAAGCCAGGAGCTCATAGTCTAGTAGGAGAGAGGAAGAATTAGAGAGATTGAAATGTGGATCATTACAATTCAGTTTAAAGGAAGATTTAAGGCTGACTTCTTGGAGGTCTCTCAGAGTAGGTATTGGTCAAAGCAGGGTAAGCAAAGTTACAGAGCAGTTTGGAGTTGCTGTCACTTAGTGTGGAGCAGGGAATGAAAGGAGATGAGACTTGAGGCCCAAGGCAGGAAGTGAAGCCCTGTACGTCCAAGTAGCCAAGTGGGTCTCTTCTGGGGGAGTTTCTCTTCTAGCAACTTGGTTGTTCTTTCATGGGATCATCGCCTTCCAAACTATGCCCTAAAAACCTTTATGCAACTCATCTTAACAAACTGTTTCACCCCTAAGGTGATTTTTAAGGCTCTCCTGGAGGCCCATTCCAGCCGTATCTTCCACATCTCTTGGATGAAACTGCACTGTCAATAAAGCAGCTACTTGCTGTGCCCTGAGCATTCTGTGCGTTGCAGCTTCCACTCCATCATGTAGCTCTGCCTCTCCCCTCCTTGCTCCCCCTAATCCTCGTCATACACAGAGGCTTTACCTCCTTAAAATTCTAGTCCAAGTATGGCCAACTGGAAGGGTTGTGACTTAAAATCTGGATTTTTGGTTTCTCTTGGAAAATCAGGAGCTGGTATGCCTGGGCCCGAACCTCTGCATGGCAACAAGTGTCTGAAACGCAGTTTACAGCGCGGGTCACTCTGGCTTAGCTGCCTGGCCTCTATAGCCTTTTGGGTTTCCATTTCCTAACCTAATAAATGTCATCCCTTTCACGATCCCTTCCTTCCTGCCTTCCTGTACTAGATGTAAATTCTCCCAATTTGAATGGCAATCACCACCATGGTCATCACCTGTTTCAATATTACTTTAAAAAACAATGTAACTTACCTTTTTTTCTCCCAGTCTTTTATACATGGCCAGTTCTCAACAAATTTTTATTTCCACAACAAAATGAAAGCACTCTGCCTCCCTAATATGGAGTATAAATACTGTTTGTGGTTATGTGCTTCTATTTTGAAGAGGGACTCCTATTACCTGTCAAAAAATTCATAGATTCTTAAATTTCCCTTAGAAACTTACTACATGGTTCTTGCCCTTTATAGGCATCCCTTTCTCTGTGAGAGTCTTGACTCAACTGAAGTAAGTGAACTCACCTTTAAATTTATGGGAGTAATACCTTTGTCACTGACAATTTTAGGTTCTATGTATTAGCTTCTCTGCCTCTGGCAACCTAAGAAGCTAATCAGTAAATTCTTTTTTTTTTAATTATTTTTTTAAGATTATTTTATTTGACAGAGAGAGACACAGCAAGAGAGGGAACACAAGCAGGAGGAGTAGGAGAGGGAGAAGCAGGCTTCCCGCCGAGCAGGGAGCCCGATGTGGGGCTCGATCCCAGGACTCTGGGATCATGACCTGAGCCGAAGGCAGACGCTTAATGACTGAGCCACCCAGGCGCCCCCTACTCAGTAAATTCTAAACAATGTCCCAGGCTCCATGCTAAGCTCTCTACCTGCATTAGTTCATTTAATACCCTCCACAACTCAACCATAGGTATCTTCTTGAATTTACTCAAGAGCAATTTTTCAAATTGCCCAGTTGCAAGGTAATTAAGATGTAAACCTAAGTGGCTGACCCCAGAGCTGTCTTCATCATTAAATCCTGCCCACCCTTAGCAAGGAATAGTATTCTGTATCCGACGTAGACACCATTTTATGCAAGCACATCCCTATCCTCCAGTAATGGGTTATAGCAGCTGTTCTCAAGTGTGTCCTGGACCAGCACGTCAGCATCACCTAGGAGCCTGTTAGAAATGTAAATTATTTGGCTACAGCCCAGACCTGATGAATCAGCAATTCTGGGAATGGGCCCAGAAATGTGTTAACAAGCCCTCCGGGGGATTCTGAAGCACCCTGAAATTGGGAACCACTGGGCAGAGGGTCCCGTCTCTGTGCTTGCTTGCACAGCACCCTGTACTTGCTTTCCTGGTTTCTCAGCTCCTCTACTTGACTACTCATTTAACCAAAGTTCCTTAAACTAGGGCTGCCTTGGTCAGTTTTATTTCTACCATACTTACAAAATGACTGAATAAATGAATGTGGCAGGCAAAGAAATTTAACAATACCCCTTATTCATTAGTGTAGGGTGAATGAAATTTCAGCGATACTTAAAAAAAACAACCTTGGAGCTTTTTTCCTTCCCAAGTAAAACATCCAGATTGTGTAAGAAAGGAGGCTGCCAGAGGAATAAAAGGATTCAGTTTAGTAAACCTGAGTGATGATGGAAATTCAGCAGAGTATTGAGGGGCAGCGTATTTTCATAGGAGACTGTATTCAGAGGCTGTGCCTATCAGATTCACATTCTCCTGTAACTCATTTTCTAATAGGGGAACACATCCTTTGATTCATTAACTTAAAGCAGCTGTGGTATTTTCCTCTCATAAGACGGTCATAAAAGATGAAGGTTGCTGCAGTGCACGTTAGTTACTACAGAAGGCTACCATGGACTGACCTAGTTTTAGGGCTCTGAGAAGAAATGCACACCACAAACTGGGAATACATAAAAATCTGGAGTATTTGCTTTACTTCTATACAGAATATGGAAGTCATTCAGGGTAAAAACATAAATTATGAAATCTAACAATATACAGAGGTCTTTCTGTTGCAGGTTGCTGTCAAAATTGGCAAATTCTTAAAGTGGTGTTGGTCCCAGTCAGAAGTTATTCCAGACACAAAACTTCTATAAAACTGATGACAGATCCTCAAAATGGCCCTACAGCCATGTCCCTGCTACAAAATGACTTGGCTGTGATTAATAGGACACTTGCTAAGTGGTCAAAGATCAAGTCTTTTGTAAAAGATAATTGCAATCACCTCATACTCACAAAACACTTTGTGGATACTTTGTTGGATGAAACTATCGTCAATGAGACCATCTTCTATGACTTGCACTCAATGCAAAGCCAGGAGGGAGGCAAAGTTCAAGCTTGAGGAAATAAAAAACAGGCAAATCAAGTGATTCTTCCAAAAGCCGTGATTTTAGGTGTTATGTCATTAAAACCATTTTCCAGGAGCAAAATAAACAGAGGGTAGTAGTAGCAAAATATTCCATTTTGTTTTATTTTTATAGATAACTGTCATTAATACAGCAGGAACTGGTATGATTATAAAAGATACAAAAAAATCAGAAGAATGTTAGCATTCAATAGAAATTAAAACCTGAGCTGAAGGCTGATCAGAAAGTCTGACACTTGGCACTGTTCTGATAAAAGTTAAGAAACGTGTATGCTAGACTTCATAAATAATTCGTATTAACTCAAGAGAAAGTTAGCTTACATTTCAAAATCTACACATGGAGCCACAGATGCACCAACACTTGAATTAAATGACTTTCGCTGTTGACAAACATTTAAGATAACCAGTGTTACCTAAAACTCCCCAAGGGGGAAAGCAGGGAAGTGTGTAAATTGTAGATTTCTAATTAACAAGTTGAGGTGTGTTGGTATATGGTTTAATTATTTATTCATGTAGATCTAAAAGGCTAGCTCAGTTTGTCAGAGTATAAGAGAATACCAAAATACAAATGGGGATGGATCAACATAAGCCCACCCCAACTTCTGGAAAACAAGTGACACAGTGTAACACCACTTCAAAGAACTGTGCTTCTAAGAATAGGAGACTTGTGGTCTAATTCAGTTCTCACTTTGGCTTCTAGAATCTCTAAGAATTTGGTGTAAAAGAGGGAAATTCAATTCCTTTAATTAATAACTATCCATAAGCAGAAGAGGGGGGAAAAAAAAAGCTAACAGAGTGATGGGGCTTTGTTGATTAAAAATCTTCGAACATGAATACATGTTAATATGTTGAATCTTGAATCATACTTACAAACCAATGGTTAATATACTACAAAACTTTACAAACATAAAATCTCCTCATCGGTTGCAGAACTTCCAAACTAATGGGATTAATTTCTTCTCCCTTTTAATTACTCCTTCCACAGGAAGTCCTAAAGCTGAGGAGTCATCAGAATACCTGCACTTTTACATCTGTCATCAAAACATGGTTGTTTTTGTCAAAATGATGCAGGAAGCAGTATCACATGAGGTCAAGGGTCTTATATTCTCTCAAAACATAGTTTCAGTTTTTTGTACTCCAAGTTACATCAAAAAAAAAAGGATGAGAACAGCTGGACTCATAGTTTCTTTCAGCCCAATGTCATTACAATGTCTCCATGCTAGGAAAGGATATAGTATTTAAGTGCTCTATTACAAAATATCTCCAGTTCTAAAAGAGATAGCTTTTATTTATTTATTTTTTTAAAGGCCAAAGCAGTGCCCTTTCCTTAGCGGAGACCAGCCACTGACTTCCTACCTGTACCGGCTTTCCAGGATGACACTAAGTGAGTTTTTGACCTAATATTTTTGCCCCGGGTTTTACGAGGTTTCTCTTCTTTGTGCACCTTCATGTGCTGCCTAAGATGAGAGCTCTGGCTGAAGCATTTGCCACATTCACTGCACTGGTAGGGCTTCTCCCCTGTGTGGGTTCTCTGATGTTGAATAAGGTGGGAACTCTGGCTGAAACATCGGCCACACTCATCACACTGATAGGGTTTTTCTCCAGTATGAATTCTCTGGTGCTGAATGAGATTTGAGCTCTGTTTAAACCTTTCTCCACACTCATCACATTTATAGGGTTTTTCCCCGGTATGGATTCGCCGATGCTGAATGAGGTTAGAGCTCTGAAAGAAACTTTTCCCACAATCGGCACATTTATGGGATTTCTTTCCAGTGTGAATCTTCTGGTGTTGAAAAAGAGTTGAGCTCTGACTGAAACTCTTTTCACATTCAGTACATTTATAGGGCTTCTCATCCAGGCTTCTTCTCAGTCTACTCAAGCTTGAGTCAAATCGAACAGTCATTCCCCATTTTTGCCGCTGCCGGCCTGTTTTGCGTGGGTTCTCATAGGCTTTTCCTTGGCTTGAGCTCCGAGAAATACTTCCCTTTGGTTTTCCTAACCGCATGGTTATGAGCCAAATGTATTCTTAAGAGTCTGCTCTCTTCTTCTGAAGTTTCACTTCCTAGAGCTACACAGCTCAATTTTCTGTGTAGAAGAAAAAAATAAAAGCCAAAGTCAATCACTCATTATTGTTATTATTCAACTTTAACCCATATTATTCAGTCTTCAACCCACTGAAACTGCATCCATGTGTAAATTAAAAATGTATCCAATACATATGAAAACAAAGATAATTCTGGGGGGGGAAATACTTGCAAAATAATTCTAATAATTCCCAGGGTTTCAACTTAATAAATATACCCAAATTTTGACCAAATTTACCTATGGAGTTTTTGTCTGTTGGGACAGGATAAAAGTGATAATGTGAAATATAAGTTTTTATTAGGCATTATCAAATGATATAACTGAAGGATTAAAAGGTGGAGACAACATAATATCCTAATGGGAATAGAAGAAATAACTGAAAGACAATCAAAATTTGGGTAATAGACTATCATTACATTTTAATATTTACTCCCCTGTTAAAATTCTACTTACTTACTGGTAACTATTTAAGGCATCCGAATTAGAAAGAATGACAAATCATACTACTTTATTATTTTTATTTTTTTTTAAAGATTTTATTTATTTATTCATGAGAGACAGAGAGAGAGAGAGAGGCAGAGGGAGAAGCAGGCTCCCAAGGAGCAGGGAGCCCGATGCGGGACTCGATCCCGGGACTCCAGGATCATGACCTGAGCCGAAGGCAGTCGCTTAACCAACTGAGCCACCCAGGCGCCCCTCTCCCCTAGATTCTAATAACCCAAGAAAGAGGACAATTCTCTGAAAACTTGAAACAAGTGAATTGTTTCCGGGGAAGAAAAAAAATTCAGAAGAACTTTTACTGTAAAGTGGAATGAAACTGAGTAGAAACAAAGGGTAGTGAGTAGAACACAAGAAGAGGAGGAGAAAGTAAGTTTACATGCAAAAACAGAAGTTTTAAAATACCCAAATGCTGCAAAAATTCAAAAAAAATTTTTCATTTATTTACTTATAAGGTTATTTAAAATAATGGCCATAAACAAACAAGCCACAGACTCTAAATAGGTGATAATGTGGGATAAGCTAGGTTGAAAAAGTAATTAAATTATTGAAACTATCTTCCACACCCTGTGTCAGGAAGTAGACTTTAAAATGGGAATAATTACCCTGAGTCTGTGCATAAAAGCTTATAAAGCAAATAACTGAAAATACAAATTACATCATTGTTCTTGCCTTTCCTTCATCTTTTTGTATAATTCAGACTCCAAACCTGGTAGTGCTGAGGGCCTTATTTGGATATTTAATAATTATCTCTGTTGTAATTATGGTTAACTATCAGAAAGAGCAAACTGCATACAATACCAATCACCGAGAGAGAGCACCGCTCATTAACTTTAGTCAATATTTGCAGAGTATAATTACAGAATATTTATCTATTTACAGAATATCTGTTTCAAGGAGACATTTGTTAGGTACGTGGTGTTGATGTTCAAAAAACAGCTATAACGGGAATTATACATCGAAAAAAACATTTATTTTTTAATACTATGTAAGTCAGATCTGGTAGGAAACTCTGAGACTATGTAATCCACCTAGAACACTACAGATGAGGAAATCATACTAAGAGGCAGCCTTAGTGGTATGCCAGACACTGTTCTAGGATATTTAATTCTCATAGCAGCTTCACGCAATGCTCTTCATTTTACAGCTAAGGAAAGGCAGGCGGACTTCGGCCAGGCCCCCAACCCCTAGCAGCTCGATCCTAGAGCCTGTCCTCTTGGTGGCAGAACTGACGTGCAGCCACAACTTTCAACACCAAGTCCAGCGCCGTGACCCGGGCTCAGCATAATTTCTCGGCAGGTGCGGGTATTACGGCAGACCTGAGCGACGGGAGCTGTAGTCGTGCGAACACGCGTACCCGGAATGAACCTGCTTTCTCCTACATAAAATCGGAGGACAATAAAGCTACGACATCCTCGGGGTGTCAGAGGTGTAAAGGAGTCAGTATCTGCAGCTCGCTCCTAACAGCCCTATGCTACCCAAGCATTTGTTCAAAGTATTTAGTCCTGAAAAGAGGCGGCGACAGCCGGCGTGGGCACTGCGGCCCGACTCGCAGGAGCTCCCCCGCAGGCCTCCGCCCTCCCCAGGCCTCAGACGGCCGCTCCTCGCAGGCCGGGCCCGCCCAGCTCCCTCCGCCCCCGCCCCCGCCCGGCGCCGAGCCTTCCTAGCGACTCGGGGAGCGGGGGCCCAGGTCTGCCCCGCCCCGAGACGGCCAACGGGCGCCCGAGCCGCCTCCGAGCACCGGGCCGCGCAACCCCGGCCCACTCACCGCGCAGCGGGCCGCCCGCCGCCGCCTTGGCTCGCTCGCTGGCTGGGCGCCCCTCGCGCCGCCGGAAGTGCGGGCCTCGCCGTCAGTCGGCGCCGCGCGGCCGCTCTAGGAACGTGGCGGGGCCGACCCTCTATGGTGCTGGGCCCACCGGAAAGAAGAAACCCTTCGTTTCTTCTTTTTGTTTCGCTTGCCCGCGGCGCCGGAGGCATCCCGAGGTTCCGCAGCATCACAAGACCTGTGGCTCGGTCCCTTTGTGTGCGCGCCATGGCCTCCGGGGCCAGCTGGCTGCAGCCTGGTCAGTCGGGGCTTTTGAAAGGCAGTACCGGCCTGCCCAACCCCAAACGTCATTCTTTCTAAAGTATTGAGCACTTATTAATTATATAGAGGTACTCTGGAGAGCTGAAACTGTTATGATACAGTCACCTGTGTTAAAAAAAGTTTTTTTTTTTAAGATCTCAGTTGGCTTTGTTAAGCGATCATGAATGGGCAGCATCCCGTCTAGGAAGTGGAGATGTTCCAAGGAGTTGTATAAAATGGAAGTTTTTAAAAAAATTTTTTATTGTTATGTTAATCACCATACATTACATCATTAGTTTTTGATGTAGTGTTCCATGATTCATTATTTGTGCATAACACCCAGTGCTCCAGGCAGAACGTGCCCTCTTTAATACCCATCACCAGGCTAACCCATCCTCCCACCCCCCGCCCCTCTAGAACCCTGTCTCTCATGGTTCCTCTCCCCCTCCGATCTCCCCCCCATCTCCCCCCTTCATTATTCCCCTCCTGCTATCTTCTTTTTTTTTTTTTCCTTAACATATATTGCATTATTTGTTTCAGAGGTATAGATCTGTGATTCAACAGTCTTGCACAATTCACAGCGCTCACCATAGCACATACCCTCCCCAATGTCTATCACCCAGCCACCCCATCCCTCCCATCCCCCCCCCCACTCCAGCAACCCTCAGTTTGTTTCCTGAGATTAAGAATTCTTCATACCAGTGAGGTCATATGATACATGTCTTTCTCTGATTGACTTATTTTGCTCAGCATAACACCCTCCAGTTCCATCCACGTGGTTGCAAATGGCAAGATCTCATTCCTTTTGATGGCTGCATAATATTCCATAAAACGGAAGGTTTTTATAGGAAGGAGGGTGGGACAAAGAGTTATTAGCAAAAGAAAAAAAATTGTTACATTTTGGTGGGGAGGGAGGGAAAGGCAGTTTTTGTCATAAGGATGAACTCATTAGTGCCCTAAGGAAATTTCAGATGTTACAAGGCCACATTCCTGGGATAGGTTGAAACTAACTAAGTCTTGGTTTCCTATGGGGGGGTGGTGAGGGGCGGGGGCAAATGACTCCATTTTGGGCTTCTTTAACACCTTAATTTTCACCAAAAAGCCTCTGGAAGAGGGAAATGATCATACTCTACAGATAAGGAAACCAAGGCTTAGAGAAGTTTGCTCAAATTCCCACAGTGTGTTAAGTGAAAGATCAAGGATTAGGTGGAGGGGGGCTTTTCGGAACCAGAGTCTCCTGATTTTCAGCATACCCCCCTTGTTTCTCTTTAATAATGATCTCTCCTGGTTCTCCTCTCTTACAAGCTCCTCTTCCACCAGCCTGGCAGGTGCTGGGTCATCTGACCTCTCTTGCATTCTCTGTGCCCTCATTATCCTGTAGAGCTGCTCCAGTCTGACGGCTTCAAATACCAACAGTATATACTGAAGACTCCTGACTTGGTAACTCTAGTCCGACCCTGGGATGCAAATATTATTGAACCCCAGACCTGTGTATCCAGTTGTTTACTCAGCTGCCATTTGCATGTGTGATGGACATCCTGCACCTCACCTGCGCCAACACAAAGGAACTTCTGACATTCACCCAACCTGTTCCTTCAACAGTCTTCATCCCAGCAGTTGATAGCAACTGCTTCTTTCTAGTTGCTCAGGCGAAAAATCTGGATGTCATTGTTGTGTCTTTTTTCACCCAAAACCCAAACCCAATCCCATCCTGAATTCTGGTGTCTCTGTCTTCAAAATATATCCAGAATTGAGCTGCTTTCAATACCTTCACTGCTATAACCTCCACCAAGCTGCTGTCATCTCCTTGTTGGCTGGGGCTTCTCTGGGAAACCACCCAGCAGGGACCAGTGTGCCCTTGAGCCTGGTTGTATTTGAAGAGCTCATTCTAGGAAGAAGGGCGTACACACGTGACATGGAAAAGCCCCGTCTCAGCAGGGAGCCCTGCTGCATTTGGCAAGAACGCGAGGGAGGCTGGTCACATGTGTGGCCCAAGTGCAGTAACAGCAGTGGTCCATCTCCCACAAAGGGACCCCGAACAATGGTTCTGTCCAACAAGCCTGAGACTTTGCTTTCTGTTTCCTTTGGGTTCCATGGGAAAGGAAACTCTGGGGATTCCCATTCCTGGGTTTGCAGAAAACATCTTTGTTAAAAGTGTGACCAGGACCATGCCCCACCCTGCGTGTTGTGAGTCCAGGGGCAGGTCAACAGCTGGCTTTCTTCCAGGCAGTCTCAGCTTGTGGGGCCGAAACACAGCACGTGTACATTTGCTGTTTTTATACTTAGAACGGCTTGGCTCTCACTGCATTTCCTGCTTGATCACGGCTGAGGGACTGAGGCAGGGGGGCTGTTGCCCACCCAGGCACCTGAGAAGGATATCCCGCTCCTTCTCCACAGCTGCAGGGTGCCTGCGTCCTGCTCACCCTGGCACACATTGTGCCTTGCTGGCTCCTCCGCAAATCACCTGGTCAGGCTGGATAAGCCTTGTGCTTTGTTTCCCTGGGACTAAAGGACCAGATGTATCCTAGGTGAGCACAGAGGGAAGGCCTTTAATCCATTTTCTGGTAAACATTCCTGCAGGTGGCATATGGCTATCACATGAGAAAAACAAGCTGTTTTTTTGGTTCTTTCTGATAATTTGTTCTGGGCAAACCACCCTGTTTTTCCCGAGTCCAGTCCTTCTTTTGCAATCATGTAGATTTCATCCTGTGTTTATTATTTTCTCTGGTTCCTGAGACCTGGCCTGGGAAGACAGTCCTGTTTTAGGAGAGGACATTCACTCACAGGAATCTGCACTTTGTTTTTGGATGCTTTTATTGCCTGAGATACTAGTTAGTGAGGGAGCACATGAGAAATACTGTCAGCTCTGTAGAGAGAGGAAAATAGAGCTCCCACATAAACCAGCAGAAAACCACAGAGCCTAGCAGAGAAAGTCTGCAATTGTGGTGGCACAGTGAGCTGAATTAGCAGCTTTTCAAATTGCCTCTGAAAAGCAAATATACTGTTGATAAAAAGATTGGCTAACTAACCCCTAGGATGACTGTAGAAGTGTACATTTCTCTCTTTCCTGTGTAACTTACTTGTGATTTTTCTTAGCTGTGATATTCAGAAGTTAGTTTTGATAATATCTATTTCAAAAGTGATGCTTATCTAGGCAGGCCTTAAATAATATTGAAACAATTGCAAAAAAGAAAAAAAATCCTAAACATGAAACAACTGTAAAACAAAACCAATGAGTGCTTTTAGAGGGGCTCCTGATCTGATAGCTTCCCATGTGCAGGGCCCCGTCCTGCTCCTAAGCTGGCAGGTGTTTCTCAGGCTAGAAAGCCACCTATTCCAATCTGGGCTCAGCCTCCAGGCCTCCTTCCAGGGACCTACACCAGCTCTATCCTCTGTTGGTCCCCTGACCCTCCCAGGTATCCAGCCTGCTTCTCCAATTGAGGATAACGCTGAACACCTCCTATTGAGGTGAACCGTGGCTCTGTCTTTGTCTGGCAAAGGACTGAGCACCAGCCTGGCAAGATTACTGCCGAATAATGGATTGGCAGTTGAACTAGACCTGAGCTTATAAATATGGGTTGGGGAGTAGAACAACCTGGGGAAGCCTGTTTGATTTGTTTTCTACCCTCTCTGAGGTGCTATTGCTGTCCCATCTGAGCCCCTGCCTGGAAGATTCCTATGGTCCTCCTGATGCTGAGATTCTGTGAATCAGGGTGATCCTATTGCTCATCCTCCAGGCTGCCCACAGACCCCACCAATGATTCTTCCTCTGTGCCCTTTGGCTGCCTTTGTCCTCAGACCCCACACTAGTCCTCAGGACAGGAGTCATGTTGGGGTCCAGAGCAGCAGGCTGTGGCTCAGCTTTGGCCCTTTTGCTAAATGTGGCCACACATGTTGTAGGATAAAAGTTTTGGAGGTTAGAGCTGGGAGTCAGGGTGGACACGTAGGCAAAAAGGTCCGAACTCCTTCAGTTCAATACAGTGCACCTTTATTGAGCTCCTAGGAAACTAGGAAAGGGAGGGAGAGCAGAGATGACAGATACTGCCGGGGATCTCCCTGGGGCACTGCTGCATGTCTGTGTGACAATGGAGCTAGGCCAGGGAAATCCTGGCATGAAGTTCACCTGGAACAGTGGCTCCACACAGCACGGCTGCTCCCAGGCTCTGCTCTTTATGGGTGCCAGGAAGGAGCCATTGCATGGAGCAGAGCTGGACCGTCTTTTATATTTGGAAGACTTTACAGTTCTTCTCTTTAAATCCACTATCCACAGGCCCCAGTGGGAAAAGAATTTGGTCTTTAACTTGCTCTGTTTTGGACAAACACTTCACATGACCAATGTAAACTGTTGCATAGTTTTGCAAAGGCCTTCCCATTCATTCCAGAAATTCTCCATCAGCTGACAAATCCAAATTGTTCTGGCCGCAGGGAATTCAAAGCCCTTTCTCCTCAAATAGATATTTCTCCTCATTGTGCCCCTTTGACGGGAAGTGTAGAGAGTGAAGGAATAAGCCCAGAAAGAGCAAGAGGCACACGGGCATCCAAGGGACAGATGTGATGGGGACTGAGCATTGCCTTCCTGAGCCACTGCCTGAGCCACGGACTCTGCTGCACATGGGCTGGCATCCTTCCAGTGCCATGTGGGCCTCCTCCTCTATGTGATCGAAGTGCCATGTTTCCTGCAGCAAGCTCCTTATAAGAATTCTTCAGGTCCCAAGAGAAAGTTAGAAGCCAGTGCTGCAGAGAGACGATAGGAGGCTCATGGTCTTATCCTGGGTCTGACCTCTGCTGCCAGGGTGCTAGGCTGTGTGATGCTCACAGGGTGGCATCAAAGGCTTGGCGGCCAGGGATGCCATGGGGAAGTGAAGGCCAGAAGCAGGGCACATCCCATACCTGCTGGCAGCCCCTGTTTTTCCCAGCACAGTCTTGAGTAGCAGCATGAGGGGAGGCCGGACAGGGATCTCACGGTTCACGTGGATGAGGTGGTCAGGGGTTCCTGGCCAGGCAGAAACTCTGGGCCCAGGCACTGGGAAAGCAGATAGGGCGCACACCCCATGGGCGCGATCAGGTACTGCTCTCCTGAGCAAGAGAGGTGTGGCATGAACAGGACTGGCCACGCCATCCAGCCACATAATGTGGCCAGTGCC
The DNA here is from genome assembly GCF_002201575.2 of Neomonachus schauinslandi. Lineage (NCBI taxonomy): Eukaryota > Metazoa > Chordata > Mammalia > Carnivora > Phocidae > Neomonachus > Neomonachus schauinslandi. Next base: position 115,906,829 of record NC_058408.1, read on the forward strand.
CCAGCTTCAGAGCTGCTTACTGCCCAGGCAAGCCTCACACATAGACCCCACCGAGCAAATTTGTGGCTCCTCAGGCCTGGCTCTGGGCCCGGTGAGTGCTCAGCTTGGAGCCAAGAGCCAGGGACATGGGGCGCATGGTACTCAGGCAGATAGACAGGTAGAAGCACGGGGGCTTGATTCCCCAGCCGGTGGCTCTCAGTCCGTGTGACCAGTCAGGGCCCGGCCCCCCACACTCAGTGTGCACTGGCAGTTGGGGGGCTTCTGAAGAGGCCGGCGCTGGCTGGCTACTTGGCCTCCACTAGCTGCTCCAGGCGCTGCAGCATCGTCAGACGCAGGGCTTGGAACCTGGAGGGAGACACAGCCAAGAGGACTCACTGACCCCGGAGGACACAAGGAGAGGGGGACAGAGCGAGGGAGCACAAAGATGGCTGGGCCAGTAGACCCAAGGCTGATTAGCGGCCACCATCTCTCCTCCGCCAAGGAGAGGGAAGAGCCAGGCCCGCACCCTGCAAGACCAGCGGCTTCGAGGAGCAGTCAGGGCTGCAGACCCTGTCAAGCTTCAAATGCAGAATGTGCTGTTTCTCTTCCCAAGGTTCTTCGGTACAGAGAGGAGCATGCTGGAGGGGACAGGGTGGTCGAGCAGGGATCGGGAAGCCTGTGTTCAGGCTCAGGCTCTTCAGTGACCTGTGCCGCAACCTTCCTTGCCTCAGGCCTCGGTTTCCCCTCTGTGCCCCGAATGGACTGGCCAGGTGACCCCCAGGTCCCCTTCCAGCTCCCAGACCCTACAGCCAACTGCATGGTGGACTGTCCCCTCTGACTGGGGACACTCTGCTGACTTCCCGAATGGGGCCTCACTGCACATTTGGAAGGCTGGGGTGGGGACTGGAGGGAGGGCTGTGGCTTTCCAAAACTCATTCAGCCAGAAACCGGAAACCAAACCAGTCCCTCGACGGCAGGCCCTCTCACAGTGAGCAGACTGCCTCCTTCCCTTCCTGAGGGGGACTCCGCCCCTGGCCCCGGCTGAGTGCCCCACGTGTTCCCCCTACCCCATCCTTCACTCTGCAGAGGGGCAGGCCAATCATTGGCAGGTACAGCTTGGCTAGCCTCACCCAGCCAGGCCTGGCTGTAGCTTCCCCAGGAGCCCGGAGGTGACACCTGCTCACCTTTCCATTGAACACGTCCCCTGCACCTGAAACGACCAGCTGACATAGAAGGTTCCAACAGCCACTGCTTTTTGGCAGGCTGAGAATTCCCACTAGCAGGAAAGGCCCAGACCAGGCTGAATGTGCCCTGAGCAGGCCCTCTCCTCGGTTGCTCCTCCAGGGCTGTGTCACCAGCAGCGCTCATGACCCTGGTCCAGCGCCCACCCGCGCTCCTGCCTGACTCGCCCGAGCTCAGTTGCAACAGCGGCGCCCCTTCCGTGCTGCTGAGGTGCTGAAGCCAGAGGGGCGGTGTGCCCTGCCTCCTGACCTTTCTGCAGGCTGTCACCCCAGCTTGCCCTCACTACCGGGGGGGGGGGGGGGCGGGGGGCAGGCCTCCCTGAGCCGGGCCAAGCGCCGTGCCCTGGAGGAGGGGAGAGCTTGCCCAGCCCCGGCCCGGGGCTCTGCCCTGCGCACTGGCCCTGACGTTCAGGACCCCCGACTGGCTCTTTATGCTGCTTACTTCGTGGTCAGTTTGATTATTTCTCTTTCCTCCTCTTCTTTTAATTTTTCAACAAAACTGTCCAGCACCGGCATTTCAAATTTAATGTACTGAGCGACCTAGAAAATCCAAGAACATTTTAATGTGCTTTAAATTAGAATCCAAAAATGTGTTTTCTTTTCCTCAGGGCCTCCACAAGCAGCCGATTCAGCCATGTCTTAGAGCCAAGGAAATGGCTGCCCTTCCCCCCACCCACGCCCAACTCTCGCTCTGTACTAGGACGGAGGACAGAGAAGCCCATTCTCGCCTCACAGCCTATTATCCCTGGGAGGAAAGACGAAGCTGGAGATTAGGAAAAGTATTCAGTAGAGAGCAGAACCACACTGGGTCTTCTGGGGGTGGGGGAGGGGAGCGCTGGGAACGCCATTGTTTCCAACCGTGGAATGAAGCCGCGCTAGTCTGTGAATGGTCCGAGGGGTGCAGGGTCACTGGCCTTCACCTTGGGTCCAAACCCTAGAGGCCTTTTCCGTGCAAGGGAGCTCGGCAACATGCTCCTTCCTAGCCCAGGACGCAGGCTGTTGTGGGACTTAGCCACGTTTCCCTTCCACAGGCCCGGGGTAGGCCCTAGTTAAGGGGCCCTGGTGTGGGTCTTTAGTGTAATGACGGCTGAACACACTCTAACAAAGGAAAAGTTTCTACCTGCCTGAGGGGGAAGGCACAGGCAATGGTTTTTTACGACTCAACTTCCTTTTTCCCCTAGGCCAGTGGCTGGGGCTGGTGGTCCTTGACAGGAGGAAGGAGGGCTGGAGCCATCCCTGTGCTGGGCTTGGGGCCCTTTAGGACAGCTGTGTGAGACGCCACTCCACATGGCTCTGGCCAAGCTCATCTTCAGAGCCCTTGGGAGTCCCCCATGCTGTCGTCCAGACCCTCCCTCAGGAGCAGGCCTCCCTGAGCCTTGGCCCAGACTCACATCGTGGGGAACTTCCTCTCCCAGGTCGGCTTCCATCAGGAATATCCTGGCGATCTTTTCACATGGCCCGTGCAGGATTCTGGAAATCAGTGGGTACTCACAGTCTTTTAATTTTGTTCGCTCTGAAAAAGAAGGCCATTTATAAAAGTCATGGGCAGTAGGATTGCCCCTCTTTGTTCCAGGATGGGAATGTGGTAGAAAATGGATGTCCAGGGGGGCCGGGAACCTTCTCCAGACCTTGAAGAGAAGGTTGCCCTGAATGATGTGTGATTGTGGCATTCAGCAAAGACAGGTCAGAGAGGAACAGGAGCCCAGGGAGTAGGAGAGAGGGGAGGGTGGACACGGGGAGGCCGGCTGCTCAGTTACCATGGAGCGGAACCCTGCACAGAGGGACATGTGGGTTCTGCAACCGTTCTCAGGGGGTGAGGGGCTTCAGCTCCAGCTCACAGCCCCTGACATGCACCCCCAACCCTTCCCAACTGAGTGCGGTTGAAGACAGTGGCCTCCCTTGTGAGTTTCGTGGGATTCTGGAAGGGGCAGCGAGTGTGCCTGGGTTTGGGCCTGGCAGAGCATTCATGGTGGCCCTCAGAGAAGGAGCATGGTCAGTGAGCTTGCCACACGGACAGAGACTTTGGTCTTTATGATCCGGAAGCACAGGCAGACACTTACCCCCAGACTCGTGAACAATGTAGAGCGCAAACTCACTGGGGCCATTTTCCACCTGTACAGACAGGAACAGGAAGTCAGACCAGGGCTTTATGAGACAAGACAGGAAGGGATCCCTGGCAAGAACCACACCCCCAGTGCTGCGTGCACAAGTCCCCAAAGATCCTCCCCTCTCTCTGCTTAAGATCCCAGAGATGCCGCGTCAGCAGAGGAAACTTTTGCTAGACTGTCTAACCCAGGAACCACCAGCAGCTTCCCCGGCCTTTGCCAGCTTCCCCAACAAGACAGCAAACTGCCAGCATCCCGGGGCAGGGCCGCTCATAGCCAGACTTACTCGGAACTTGTTCAGCAGCAGGGTGAGCACGTGCACAGTTGTCATGGTGCTGTTGACCCTCACGTTGGTCACGGACCCATAGGCAGGAGTAAACACCGAGGTCTGCAGAGGGAGGTGGGCCGTTCAGGGCAGGGCCAGAGGGACACGGAGCTGACATCACACAGGGTCTGGGCACACTGTCAGCCAGACGGTTTGGGGTGACAGGTGACCCTGGGCTCTGGAAGCACCTGTGCCTGTCCAACACAGATCGCACACGGCTGTGCCCACATCTGGTGCACTTGGGGAAGCCATAGCAACTCCTGTCTTACAGAGGCCTGTGAGAAAGATGCCTCCAAAGCTATCAGGGTCAGTTCTCTGACCCTAGGAGCCAATCCCATGGAAGTACTTCACAAGGCGTGTGGGGACCAGTCTACTTCTCACTCTTTCTTTGGCTCAAATTGCCAAGTGTCTGTTGATTCTAAGACCAAAAGTTCTGGAATCTGTCTGCTCCTCCCTATTCTCCCAGCAGTAGAGGTTCTCAGTTTACACCGCATCAGCGTCCCACCTCTCCCCTTCCAATGTCAGCGCTTTAGTCTTGGTTCCCAGCCCCAGACTCCTGAATCAGAATCTGCATTTTGAGGAAACCACCAGATGATGCTCTCCATATAGTACCATTTGAGAAGCACTGTCTTCTGGCATAGTTCTAGTTAGAAGTATCTGAAGGCATCTCAGAGCCTCAACAGTACCATTGCTTCCTCTTCTCACTGCACACGTGATACAATGATTCTCTCCCCAGTGCCCTGGGGTCCAACCACACGAGCTCTTCACTGTTTCGGGGGAGGGGGCATTATACTCCTGCAGGTATCTTGCCTTTGCCTGTGCGACACCATATAGACAGTCAACCAGGGCATCATCTGAGGCTTAATAAGTCCTCAATGAGCACTGGCCAGGTTATAGACCTGCTAAGCACTTCACCTAAAATCTTTGATTTAATCCTTCCAACAGCTTTTTGAAGTACCCTTTTAAGAAAGGACACAGAGTCTTGGAGAGGTCAAGTAGCTTGTCCCAGTCACCCATCTAGGAAGGGCAGAGCCATTGGAAACCCCATGCTTTAGCCCCGTGGCACTGAGATCTCCCTGTGATTCTCACTTCCCTGAGGTGAGCTCTTCCTCACTTTCCAAGACTAAATTCAGATTTACACATTCCTCCTCTATGGTCCTAGCTCTCCTTTCCCCAGGATATAACTGGGGCTCAAGAACATGAAGGACTTGCTCAGTGTCCCCAAGTACCGGAGTCAGACTCAAACCCAGACCTGCCTCTTCCATAGTCACCATGCCGAATGACTCCGGATTACACAGAAAGCCAGACTAGGCTTTCAGTCCCCAAGAAATATGGAATAGAGGAGTCAGGCTGTTTCAAGGAGAAGAAAGGTCTTGTCAACAAGACATTATTAGTGTTGCTTCTGGCTGGAGCCCTTTTTTTCAAGATGATGCTGACCAGCTCCAAGTACGAACAAAGGCCCCCTGGCTGGTATGCCATCTCTAACCACAGTGGTTTCTCCCTGGTAGAACACATTTGAATCTAACAGCCCAGGACAAAGCAATGGGACAGGTACCAAGGTTTACTGAGTCTGGAAATCACATCAACACTACTGTGAATCAGAATAGTTTTGGAAAATGGTTGAGTGAAGTAATAGTGTGCAGTTCTAAGAAATAAAATCCAGAATAACAACCTCAGGAAGCCAATTCTAGGTATTTTTTTTTTAACTCGTTGCCTGTGATTCAAGTACCTTGTTACCTGATTTCTCAGGACATGGATTCCGAATGGACTGCCAAGTAAGAGGGAGAAGGAGCTCCTTACTCAGCCAGGAGATGGGAATCAGCTGTCCAACATGCCTAAGATACTAGGTCACATCCTGGATGTCAGTCAGTTTGCCTGGAGGAATGAACCCACCTTCTGTAGGTAAATCTGTCACTGGGAGAAAGAGCCGCTCTGACTGGATTACAGGCTAGTGGGTTGAGTGTCGAGCTGGCTGAGGAGCCCTTCTTGCCAGAGTGGCTCCCATGGATAAAAAGCTGTGACAAAAGTCCTCATTGTTCATTTCTGTTCATTCAAAAGGCTACAGAGTGCTCAGACATCTCCATGTCTCTGGGGCATTTGCAATGACTACAGTAAGGTTGAATGTGCTTAGAGATGAATGATTCCCTTAGAGGAGGGGGTAAATGCGCTGGCGATAAGCTCCACTATTTGTTACCTTGAGTCATGGATCAAAAGCTTCCTTTTTTAGGATCATAGAAATACGAAGAACCTAAACTCATGCAAATATTCTTTTAAAATTTTTGAATAATTCCTCAAAATAGCATATACATAGCTAATATACTTACTGAACACTTTACGGACGAAACCCCTTTGGAACAAGTTTTAAAGAATATCCAAGTCAGATTGTGGGTCCTTTGGCTAATCTAAACGATTCTTAATCTCTCCTTAACTTCAACCCTGCCCCCTCTAGGGAAACTACTCTCAAATAGTCCTGGGTTTCCCTGCACTTAGCATGGATAACCTGGTGTCACCCAGGAACATTCATTGCAAACCCAGCCCAGAGTGGAAGGCGGCGGTGGGGAGGGGGGGTGCCCTCTTAGTAAGGCAGGGTCCCTTCTGCTTGCCTTGCTGAATTCTTCACCCCAAAGTCCAGGGTACTCCCCAGAGCACTTGAATGGCCCCTGGCAGGCCTAACCTGTGTAGCTGTTCTTCAGGTCTGACCCTGAGAGCTGCCTTTGCCAGGCCCCCTCCCCCTCCCGTGAGTCATCGCCTATCAAGATGGGCAGCTGCTTCAACTGGAAACCTCTGCTTCCATTTCCCAGTGCTGCAGGATGTGGCCCTGTTACAGGACACTCCATGCAGGGCCTCACCCAAATTGCCACTCCTGCCATTTATAGAAACAATCAACTTCTCCTTTTACAGTCTGGTTTGTTTAGGGACTGAAGTCATCTGGGGAAGGAGATCTTTTCCTCAGGTCAGTACAATACATACTCGGACAAAAGGCTAAGTGCTGGGAACCAGGAGTAGTGCGGGTTCTCTGGGGCCCAGAAACACGTGCCCGTGGGCACACCATAACCTAGGGCTTGCTCTATGCAGGGAGAAGGCCAGCAGCACATCACGTTCCCATGAAACCATCTGTCGAGCTCGGGTGGAAACCTCAGAGAAAATTGCCTAATTAGACATAAACTTGGCATTACTTTCCAAAAATCCATGCAACTTGTGAAAATGGATTGACAGTGAGTATGTGTTAAAAAACAAAACAAAGCAGAAAAACAAACCCAACAACAGGCTTTGGGGTCACCAGCTGGAATGTGTTGTGGTTTTGTTACTTTGATGTGACTTTGGGCAAGCTATTTCTCCTCCTGAGCCCATTTATCGGTGAGGACGCAGATATGACACACCAGCACACAGGGCCATGGTGAGGGTGACCTCTGACAAAGACTCTGGTGGGGCCTGGCCTTCAGAAGGTCAACAGCTGCACCCATGCTTGGGGCCGCCTTCCTGTGGCCTCAACGTTGGGGCCTAGGGAATAGGCCAGGCTGGAACATCACCTTGTGGTTGTAAAAGTGCCCATTGATGGAGAAGCGATGTCGCCGGATCCTCTGGGCCTCGCCGGGTGCGCGGGCCCGGGGCCTCCTCTGGATCACACATGCTGCGTCACTCTTGGTCCGCATCAGCTGGGGGGTCTCCTCGTCCTCCTCCAGGGGCTCTGTAGTGAGGAACAGGTGAGAAGGTCAGTCCGGGGCGGAGCAAAGGGGCCAGAGAACTGCCATGCTGCGGCACGTGGGGCTTGGTTCCCTGGAGCTTTGTGGTCACACCCCGCTGCGGCAGACGGTGATGTGAATGCTGTTTCTGGGACAGAGCTTGGGTGATGCCCACTTCGCAGACAGGAAAGGGGGGCCCCAGACAGGAACACCTGTGTCGCCATGCCGTATGGCTACGGCCTGGGCCTCCGTCTCTGGGCGCCCTGGGCAGCTCCTCGGCAGCCCCACCCCTGTCCTCTGAGCCCCCACTGAGTGTGAGGGGAGGACATAAAGAGGACAGATGAGCAGTCTGGACTCCAGAGTGTGAGGAAGATGCATCCTAGAGGCCCACAGGGCCAGGAGGGTGCCATGCTTGCTGTTGCTGTTCTCTCCTTTCTATAAAGCAGGCGACTCAGGCAAATTACGTCAAACAATGTCACCTCTGCAAGCTTCTGCTTCCTTTTTCTGTAAGGGGGCAGCTGAGGAGAACGCCTTGTACTGAGGAGGTATTTAGCAAGTGTTGCTCCTGAAGACAAATAAAGCCACTCTGCGGGGCACCTGGGTGGCTCAGTTGGTTAAGCGACTGCCTTCGGCTCAGGTCATGATCCCGGAGTCCCGGGATCGAGTCCCACATCGGGCTCCCTGCTCGGCAGGGAGTCTGCTTCTCCCTCTGACCCTCCTGCCTCTCATGCTCTCTGTCTCTCATTCTCTCTCTCGCAAATAAATAAAAAAATCTTAAAAAACAAAACAAAAAAACAAAAAAATAAAGCCGCTCTGCGCTCCTCCACATAGCTGGTCTTTCTTTTTTCTTTTTTAGAGAGGGGAAGAGAGAAAAAGAGGGGAAGGGGCAAAGGGAGAGGGAGAGAGAAAGAATCCCAAGCAGGCTCCACATCCAGCAGGGAGTCCAGCCTGGGGCTCGATCACACAATCCTGAGGATCGTGACCTGAGCTGAAATCAAGCATTGGACGCTTTAACCAACTGAGCCAGCCAGGTGCCCCAACACAAAGCTGTTCTTCAGAGATAGTGGTCATGAGCCAAGCCCCTTACCCCGGCTGAGAGAGACGGGGTCCCAGGTAGCTTGAGGCCCCGCTTACCTGAGCTGTGTCTGGAACTCTCGGCTCTGGGTGCTGTCTGAGTGCTTGGCTCCTGGGCAGGGACCCTGCCATCCTGAAGAAGTGGCTCCTTTCTGAAAAGACAGTCAAGATGCTCATGCGGGGACAGAAAAAAGTAGCTCAAGTCACAGAGAAGAGGCTGGTGGCCTCTGAGGACGGGACACAGGCAAGAAGCAGGGCCGGCCGAGGTAAGGCTCTACTTCACACCGAGTTAATGGAAAACACTGAAAGAAAAGCGAAGGATTGCCGGGGTGTCTGCCGGAAGGAGAGGGAGGGTACCCCGCAGACCTGAGTGGCATTGTCCCTGCTGCACAGACACACGGACACACGCCGTGTGCCCATGCACTCCTGGGCACCAGGCTGAGGGAGGCGGTGTGTGCGGCTGAGTGCTGAGCGGGCTCTCCGGGCTTCCCTCAGGCCTGATGGAGAGTCAGGCAGGGGCAACCTCGAGGGGCCAACCTCTGGGCCTCTGGGCCGGGTGGAGTCCAAGCCAGGGAAGCTGGCGCCGGGCCAGGGAAGGGGATGTGTGTGATGGGAAGTAGCCCACAGCGTGAGGGAGCCAGGGAGGGGCAGGCGAAGAGCTGAACCCAGGCTGGGAGGCCTCTGAGGGTCCTGCTGTCTGGCCGCTTCTGTGGCTGCTGCCCCCCTGGGGAGTGGGACCATGAGTCCCACTCGTCGCCTTTCTACGAAGCCCGTCCAAACGTTATACTCTAAGTCTGTATGGGGTGCACGGGGGGTGTCAAGGTGCCCTAAGTGCCCTCAGAACAGCAACTTTGCTTGAATTTTTGAAGGGGAAAAGGTTTCACATTTTCGCCTCTTGGAAGGATTCATTACATGCAGAAGCGAGCAAAATTCAGCAGCTCACTGCCCTTTGTTGGGGGGGCGGCGCGGGGAGGAGGCAGATGTTCATTAAGCGGTAAGGTAGGAAATGGTTTCATCACGATTAAAACATATTTCTGATACTAAAATAAACCTGATATTAAGCTCTAATAAATTTATAAAACCAAATTCTGATATTAAAATGAAAGTAGAGCAGTAGGAGGTTAAATTTGTGTGAATTTTTAAGGTAGAACAGGAGATGCCAAGAAATGTTTGTTTTGCCCAGGATGTTGGGAGTCCCCTGGCCACAGCTCCTTTCCTTGCAGATAAGGCAGCTCCTGTGAATGTATGAGAAACACAACTGGTGTTGGGAGTCTGGAAAATTCTCTAAGAGTGAGATGATTCAGTCATCATCTAGAAAGACCACTGTTGGCAGGTGAGGCCACGGGCTTAGCAGTCATGGGGTGACAAGGATAGGGCGGGCTTGTGCTCTCATGTGCCCCATTCGGGAGCAGGGCTTTGCCCTGAGACTGAGGACACCACCCCCTGGACACTCCAAACAGTAAGCACGGGTTCAACAGGTGTCAAGGAGGGCACTTGGCCCTGCCTCAGCCAGCCCAGCACTCACAGGGGGCAGCCGGGCTGTCCGGGTGTCCAGGAGGCTGAGGAGAGGTGCACTCGCTCCCTGTCGTCCTGTATCTGGAGCCGGATAGGCCGCCTCAGTCCCCAGGCAATGTTGAGAAGTCCCTCGATGATCAAAGCACCTTCTTCCTGTGGGGAACCCACACAGGTTAACCTCTTTCCCCACAGCAGCCCTTCTCAGGGGTCACTGCCGACCCTCCCTGAGCCCCCCTTAAGGCCCAGCCCCTCCCCCAGGGGACTCCCCTGAACACTCTGGCCCCAAACACACCTCTCCTCCTTGGGGTCCCATCCTCCCCTGGGGGAAGGCACACGAGCCTCTATGTGCTCCAAGGCGGGAGGCCATGGGGCTGACCAGAGGAAGCCTGAGGCATGCCCTTCCACCGCTCAGTTCACGTCTGGTCAGGGGCATGGCCTGGGACAGAGCAGCTGAGTCAGGCGTCCCACAGGAACCCAGCTGTTCTCCAGCAAGCACGTCCACACGGGTGAGGAAACACGTTCCAGAGGAGCCAGGCCACATTGACACTGGTGCCAGGTAGGGGTGCCTTCCCGCACCTGGGGAGGGGGCCCCACAGTCACCAGGTCCCACTGCGAATGTGCTCAGGGCACTGGGTTCCATGCCCACCAGAGCAGGGGTGGCTACTCCTCGGAGCTGCGTCTCAGCCTCGCCCTTCTCCCCGCACTGCTCCCGATTGCCACAGGAACCACTCGAGTGGGCTCGTCCACCCCGATTTCTAAGCTGCCTTCTTTCCTGAGGGCCAGTCTTGCTTTTCTCACCACCTGCATGTTACCAGCCTCCACATCCCACTACTCGCATGAACACTCCAAATAGCTACAACAGCTCTCGTTCTGAGTCCCCAACCAGCCTTGATCTCCCAAGGTCTGCAGATGGCACAGCTACCACCCTCCTGCCAAGCCCTGAGGTCCTAATTGACGGAACTCTCCAGAGGCACCCTCAGCCAGTTTCCCCTCTCCCCCTCCAGTCTTTGATTCTGTTTCTGACCTCTTTCAGGCTCTTGTGTATGCGTGACCACAGCCAGGCTCTCTGCGCGCAGCCGAATCGCCCCACGCGTGTGCCTGGCCAGGCTGCTTTTAGAACAGCTCTCAGTCCCACTTTCCCCAGATCCTTCCAGCTACCTGCTCCTAAGCTGCTTTGATACTAGCCTTTTGGCAATGAACATTAAACATCATTCTCCCGTTGTTATGTGTATGTATATATGTATTTTTTGAGCACTGGGTGTTATACTCCCATTGCTATCTTGTGCACCACTTTAGATTTACAAATTGCATTTCTTTCTCCTTATAGGCTTTGAAAACCTTGTGAGAATAAGGGACCTTGTAGAAACGTCTTCGTATCCCTGAAAGGGCTTACAGAGGTATCCTGCAGCATTGATTTCATGGTAAGTTAGTAATCGCTTAAAACACCCTGCTATCTACAGAGAAAATAGTTCCACTCTGTTCAAGGTTATCAAAAATACACATAGCTTTCTGGAATGACCTTGTACTGTTTGTTAAAAAAGAAAATGGCAACAGTAAAAGCAGAGCACTTTTTGATGACCATTGAGGTTACACGGCCACAGACATATAACTAACGCTCCCTACAAAGTTAAGACTGGATTGATTCCCTGGAGTTAAAGGGCAGTAAGAAACCCCAAAGTGGGGTTCGGTTCTTTGTTTTCTGTCTTGGCCTCAGATGCCTCTGTCAGAGGTCAACATGCGGGGTGCCTGGGTGCCTCAGTTGTTAAGCACCTGCCTTCAGCTCAGGTCATGATCCCAGGTCCTGGGATCAAGCCCCACATCGGGCTCCCTGCTCCACGGGAAGCCTGCTTCTCCCTCTCCCACTCCCCCTGCTTGGTTCTCTCTCTTGCTGTGTCTCTCTCTGTCAAATAAATTAAAAAAAAAAAAAATCTTAAAAAAAAAAAAGAGGTCAACACTCTGCGAGAGAGAGCCCCCCGCCTCACCCGACACAGCTCAGCAAGTTCATTCATGGAGCCCCACTGCCTGCCGGCCCCACGTCAGACCCTGTGTGGAGGGAGATCAAGCAGTCATGGTCCTGGGCCCGAGAGTCAGGAGATCATTTAGAGCTCTGAGGGGCAGGAGAAGACAGCACTGCTGGGCCAGGGGCAGTGGGGCTGGACACGCTGAGGCTGGGCCTTCAAACATGCCACAGGAAGGCTCTGGAGACCTTGCAATGAAGGAGGCAGGAGGAATTGCCCTGGGACTGGGAGCCAGGAGCAGGAGCAGAGTTGCTGCCTCTGAGGTCAGGGATCGGCTACGCTGGGGTCTGCTGGCCTGATGTGACTTGGGCCCCATGTCCTTGCACAGATGGTGCACAGATGTGTCCCCAAGCTGCCCCCCCCAACCACTGTTCCTCTGTCCCTCAGCCTGGCCCCATCGGGATGGAGGGGAGGCCCTGTCAAGGCTGCAGCTGTCTCTGGTCAAAGCAGGGGAAACTGAGGGCAGAGCAGAAGGAGCTCCAGGCTCCAGGGCGGCCCTCGCCATACAGGTGGGGAAGGGCATGCAGGCCGAGGCAGGACTTGAATGTGGGTCCCACAGCCTCACATTTCCATTAAGTCGGGAAGCCATTCTGGGCCCTCTGATTCTGGGTCCCAGTGAACACATCCCTCCTCACTGGAGCCCCCTGCCTGTCTCTGGGCTGAGGTGGCAGGAGCGGGGCGGCCCCTCCCCTGCCCTGGAGGGTAAACAACCCCAGAGCCTTCCACAGCTCCGGGCTGGCAGCGGGCCCAAGCCCGCCCGCCACGTTGTTTTCCCTCTGCGAGCCTTCCTGGGCACTGCTATTTTTGGCCCGCGTGACAGTGACTGATGGCAGGCGGGGAAGTATAAAAGCAGCTGCCGGGCCTCCGGGTCCACCAGACAGCTCGGAGAGCCTTGCACGCCGGGCAGCGGCCCCACCGTCGCGCTCCCCGTCCATCTCCTGGCCATGCCAACGCTGGACGCGGTGCTCTGACTGCGGGGCCCCCAACCCTCGGCCCCGAGCTCCCGGGCCTTCCCAAGGACTGTCCTTGCTCATCTGGCAGCCCTGTGATCCCCGGGTTCCTTCAGCTACAGGTAAGGGAGAGCAGCTTCCCTCTGGTTAGAGATGGGACAGAAAGGTTTTGTTTATCTTTGAGGATGAACAGGGCCTCACTGCGGGTTAGAGACCAGAGCATGCAGTCGATGGCAGGGATAGTAGCCGCCGAGGGCTTCGCATTCGTAGAGGGATTTCATTCCATGCTTTTCTTACAACACCCTTTCCAGCAGGTACTTATAACCCTGTTTTATGGACGGGTCAGGGGAGGCTTGGAGAGGTGACCTTGCCAACGGTCCCCAGGTCAGGAAGCAGCAGAGGCTGGTTTTACACCCATGTTCCCTCTGACTCCAGCCCATTAGGCTGGGTTGTCTGATTTGTGCGGGTTCTTCAACAACAGTAAGGATAGATTCTTGAGCACGAGGCTTTCAGCGTTAGCAGGAGGGAAGAGTCCGGGAGTCCGAGCCCGGGCTTGGGTCTGCAGACTTCACTCCACTCTCAGGCCTGTGAATCCCCTGGGCAGCCTCAGCTGACAGAGGGGACACAGAGGGGTGACAGAATGGCAGACCCTCAACCCCGGTCCTCTGTCGATCAACAGGTCTCCGCCCTGCATCGCCAACGGCCATGAGGTCCCGGCTACTGCTTCCCGTGGCCCACCTGCCCACGATTCGGGAGACCCTGGAGGAGATGCTGCCCGGGGGGCCCGGGCAGGAGCCCCTGGCCTCCCCCAGCCTGAATGACTACGTGAAGTCCATTTGTCAGCTGGCCCAGCCCACTTCAGTGCTGGACGTGGCCACAGCCAGGGCCCAGCCCAGCAGCAGCCCTCGGCCAGCCCGGACCTTCCAGAAGAGCTGCCCTACTGAGTCCCTACGGGACATTACTACCCGCTTCAGTGGTCAGCAGCCGGCACCACCCGGGGACGGCACTGCTGACCCCCTGGACTGGCTCTTTGGGGAGTCCCAGGAAAAGCGGCCGAGTAGGAGGGACCCGCCAAGGAGGACTGGCTTCTCTGCTGACTCCTGGGGTCTACACAGACAGATGGACAGTGGCAAGGCCCGAGGGACCCCCAGAGGGAGACTCTGGGATGCCAGGGTGCAGGGGCACTCTCCAGTGAGACCCTCAAGGGACTGGCACCAGGGCTCCGGGGCTTCCAGGCAACTCTGTGGGGCCACGGCCTCCCCCCTAGCACCCCGCCCCAGCAGCACCCTCAGAACTCTCTATTTGCACCTCCCAGTGATCCATGAACTCTAACCCCTCCCCAATAAAGGCTTCTGTACAGAGTATGCTGGTCTGTGTCACCTCCCCACCCTCCTCCCCTGGGGTGGGCACTGTCCCCGGCAGGTCTCCAAGAGGGAAACACCTTTCTGCAGGGGCTGCCTGCCTGGGCATTTCATAGCGAGGCCCCTCCCCCGCCCCCCAAAGAGTGAGAACAGCCTATCTGGCCTCATGTGGTGTTACTGATCCTGCTTGCACTGTTCCTTGCTGGCTGAGCGCCTTGGGCAAGTTACTTAACATTTCTGTTTGTTGGTTTTCTCGTGGGTAAAATGGGGGTAATTAAAGGGACCTGCTTTCTAGGCTGTTCTGATGAGTTAATGTTCACATGCATCAAGGGGCGCATGTTACAAGCCCGCATGCAGGCTTATACCCACGTCTATGTGACTGCTTCACAGGCAGGGATGCAAGGTCGGTGGTGGGTGAGAAGCGAAGCTCTCAGCCATACAGGGATTTCAGAGTGAGGCCTGCGCCCTCCCAGGTCAGCCTCCTGGCCCCACCCCCAGAGCCTGGGCTCCATGTAGCCCAAGAGGAAACATACGGTTTCCCCAAATGTACCTGCTGAGGGTTGGGGGAACCTGTCACTGGGTCACCTGGGGTATCTCTGTGGCTCCAGCTCTCAAGTCCTGTTGTGTCATTGGGAGAGTTTTGCCCGTGCTGAGGGCCAAGACAGACCCCAGACCAGCTCAGCAGGCAGGGTGCCAAACCACCAGGCCTGGTGGCCCTGTCCCCACCATCCCCATCCCTCCCTCCACACCAGGGGGCTTCTCGGCTGTGGGGCAAAGTGCAGGCTATTGGTCAGCTGCCCTGCTCTCAGGCAAGTCCAGTGGCCAGGGCCTCCCTCCCCAGGTCCTAAGGTCTGGGCCAGCCCTGGCTCCTCCAAGCCCAGCGCCAGAAGCCATCTGACAGGGAGGGAGATGAAGGTGAGGAATAGGGGCGAGGGAGGGTCTTCTTCCTCAGAGAGGTGGGTGAGACATCGGAGAACTCAGAAGAATCGGGCCTGAGGACCCATCACCCTGTTCCCTCGGGCCAGGTCAGAGCTGGCCAACCCTGGTCAGGGCGGAAGGGACAGAGGGGAGAGGAGGAGGACAGAGCTGGGGCCACAGTCAAGCTCATAGCCAGCTTCAGTTTCCTCCATCTCCTTGCTCTGAGGGCTACCCAACTATTTTCTTCCTTTCTTCTTCCTTTCCTTTTTTTTTCTATTTTAAAACTGCTTTGCACTTAAAAAAAAAAATGTTCATTGGCCCCCTTTTATGTGTGTTTTGTGGGAAGGCAGAACGTAAGCCATATATTTAAAAGTGTCAGACAAGTAATTTACTCAGTCTCCTTATCTGTAAAATGGGGACACCACCCTTGCCCTTCACAGCCTGCAGGGGTTGAAGAATGGGGCACATGCCCTTGGAGATGGAGTAGAAACACCTCAGAGGAGTGCCTGCATCTGTCACAACCCGCTGTGTCCCTGGCCTGCTCAAACCTGCCCGTCCCTGACCTTCGCTGGAAAATAAGTGCGGAGCAGCCTTTAGCCAGAACACCCTTAGGAGGCGGCAGGGAGTGCTGATTTGGGAGGGGGTGCTGGCCAGTGACTGGGCTGGGCTTGCCTCACTGTACCCCTCTGTGAAGCTGTGTGAAATCGGGTCAGAAGGAGGCAACTAGGATGAGGTTGGCCAATCCCCCCCGCCCCCCCGCCACGCCCCGGCAAGCTCAAAAGCCACACCGCTGCGTTTGGGAGGTCAGACAGGGCTCTGGGCTCCTTTGCTCATCTCCCCTGTTGTGAAAGAAGCTAATGGCACCTTCAGGAAATGCCCCCTGCCAAAAAAGAAAAAAAATTAATAAAGAGCAGGGGGAAGGGGCTTCTGTCATTATTCCAAGCTTCCCACGGGACAGAACAGCCTAGCAGAAAGTCCCTGTGACGGGGGTCCTATAGAGCAGTCTCCTCCTCACTCACCCCTGGAGTAGGGAAAGGATGCAGTGCCCTGACCAGGGGGCAGCCTGGGAAGCACTTGGGAGCTCTCAAGGGAACATGTCCACAGCCAAGTACACCCGGGTGCCAGTGGTCTGTCAACTGCCCGTCATCCTGCCTCCAGGCGTTAAAAGAAGGAGGATCACTATAAGAGGGAAGGGGATTCCTGACTTTCTCCACCCTGGGAGAGGCAGAGACCCTGAGAGAGGGGATGCTCCTTCCCTTACTCTGCGCAGGAGCCTGGGACCAAGGATGGGGACTGGGTGTGATGCGCGCTCACGGCCACCAGGGGGAGCACGAGAGGCCGGCTCCCCTAGCGGGCCACACGCTGGTGCACAACAGGAGGGTCCTACTTCTCATCGCAGGGACGTATTTACCCACCGGTGTTTCTGGGTGGTCCGTTTTTCTCTCTAGCAACCAAACAGCCTGGTTAAAATGATTTGCTATCTTCAAAAGGCACAGATTGCTCCAGGTTGCTCGTGCTCTCCTTTGTAATATAAGCACAAGGCAGAGTTTACGATAGAGGAGGCCAGTGCCTGGGCCTCCTCCGACAGAGGAAGCTAGTATGGGAAATCCCTCGCCCTTCGGGAGCTGGGGGAGAATTCGCCGGGAAACACTTGCCCCGGGGCATGGCCCTGCTCCCTGACACACTTCATCGTCCCACGTTCTATGGATCCCGGAAGGGACCGTGGAGGAGGAGGTGTCCCCAAACTGCAGCAGTCAGGCCATGGTCGCTCGGGGGGAGGCCTAGGGACAGCAGGGAGCGGGGTCTCTTCTGGAGCCCCACGTGGCTCTGCGAGGGCACAGCCGGTGCTGAGCCCCTCTGCAGCCGGACGGCTCCTTAGCTCGGTGACCGGAGGTGACAAACAGCTCCCTGCGTCTCTGAGGCTGGTCAAAGCTTAATGCTGGCAATGGGGTCTCTGTCTTACAAACTTTTGTGCTCGGGCCTTGGAGCCATGCTGGCATCTTCCACTTACTGCAGTGTTACCTTGCAGGAGAGCCTTAAGCTCTGAAAGCCTCAATCTCTTTGTCTGGAAAATGGCCATTCCCATGTCACACAGCTCTTGCATTACAGTGAGGAACAGAGGGGTGAAGTGCCTGGTGCCTGGTGCCTGTGTTCCCTGCCCTCAGGGCCCGCAGTGCCTGAGGAGAGGCCAGCCTGGGGTTGGCCCTGCGGCAGGTGCCTGAACCGCGAGTCCCCGAGGCCCAGGAGGTCCCGGTTTATGTGTGTTTTGTGGGAAGGCAGAACGTAAGCCATACATTTAAATTCTGCGTTCTGAGAAACCACAGAGGCCTGAACACAGGCTGGTGGGTGGGTCACGGAGGCACTCAGTGTCCAGGAATCAGTCATGCATTTTAGTGTCAGAACTCTGTGCTGCCCAGGCCTACGTCCTTTGTGTGGTGGCGGTCACCCCCCGAGGACGCATACTCCCTCAGCCTGGTGCCCCTTGGCTGTTCAGGCTGAGGAAGTTTCCTGAAAGGTACTTTCTGGCTCCAGGGAGATCAAGTCAGATCCTTATCCCTCTTTAAGGTTAGGAACAGGAAAACCCCCGTCTGTGGGGTGTTAACTTCTTACCACAGGGGCTGTCAGGAACACCTCTTCCCCTTTTTGGGGTCTCTCACTTTTCCACATGGACTCTCCTGTCACACACAAACACAGGGCATAGGTTTGGGGCTTCCCAGCCCTACGCCCCACACGACTGTTCCAACAGAGGGGATTGTCTTGGGGAATCCCAAGGGCCAAGGCCAAGCTCTTAGAGTAGCAATTCTCCAAACTTGACCTTCATCACAATCTCCTGGAGGGCTTGTTAAAACACAGATGGAACATAAGGAGTTTCTGATTCAGCAGACCTGGGGGCAGGAGGGTGACAAGAATTTGCATTTCTCACCAGTCCCAGGTGACCTTGAGGCTGCCAGTGCACAGACCACAGGTTGAGAGCTGCCAAGTCTGCGATCAATCACTGAACGGCCCAGGGCTGAGGAACAGGGCCCAGCCAGAAGACCCTAGCGCACGCCTCCCGCACAATGACTGAGGTGGGTCCAACTCTGCACTTAGCATAGACCAAAACTGTCCAGTGCTCAGGACCCATCTCAGCTTGCCCCGGGCCTGTGCCTGCTGGTTAGTCCCCCAACATCTATGGTGGGTTGGCGCGCTGTGCCTGGCCCAGTGCCCGAAACCAGCCAGGCACTCAGGTAAGGAAAGAAGCAGCAAAACCAGAGATAGCAGGGGGGTGGCATCAGAGCCCCGGGGGGAGCAGGGCTGCGGCAGGCTGGTGGGAGAGGTGTCAGAGAGCTGCTCTGCAGAATGAAGAGCGGGGCCGGGCCAAGGGGGCGGGGACCGAGGCCCTGTGCAGGCTGAGCGGGCCCAGGGGAGGTGGCGTGGGAGGCGTGTGCCCTCCCAGGCCCAGTGCTGCCTGGACCACGGGCCAGCAGCTTGCCTCCCACACCCAGGCTCCCGAGCCGCGTGACAATAGCCAGGCCTGGGCTGTGTTGCGCCCACGGACGTGTTTTGTTTAGCCAGCATGGTGTTTTGAGGTTTGGGAAATTCCACATGAAATTCTGGATATCTAACTTCTTTTGAAAAATTAGGAAGAGTCTGGCTGTCTGGAGCCCACGTTCCTGCACAGCAGCGTCTCCTGACGGGACGTGCTCTCCGGCGTCCTCCACTCCCCAAGCCTGCCCTGCCTCTCCCATTCTGAGCTGCCTGGCCCTGCGAGCATCCTTTGGGGAGCTCTCCTCCATTTCAAAGCTTTCCTCTGATGTTTATTCTGACTGACAAACATGGAGACTGCTTTCACTTCTCGATTGCCCTGTGACCTTGGGCAAACCAGAGCCCCGTGTTGAGTTCCTTATTTGTGCTGTGGGATGGGCAGAGAAGGGACTGGGCTGTGGAGTCTCGAAGATTTCAAATTCCAGTGTCCTGGCAGTTCGTCTAGGCAAAAGTCCCAGGTGGAAGGAGAAGACCCACAGGCGATTATTTCTACCTGCTCTGAACTCTTGCTGGGTCTGTGTGTGGGGGGGGGAATGCTCTGACCCTCAGCACCCCTTACAGGACCTCCAAGGAGATGGCCTGGCTGCTGGTAACCTGGTCTCTAACTCAGAAGATGGGCGACCTCATAATTCGTTATCCAAACTGGGACACTTCTGAGAGTGAAGGCAATGGTCTTAATAATGGCCCTGGAGTAACAGGTATAAACCAGGACTGTCTTCAGCAAACCAGGATGGATGGTGGCCTATGAATAAAGAAGAGAAACAGGCCTTACCTCTCGGTGTCTCAGCTGAAAGCTTCTGCCCTCATGGTAGCAGTTGTAAGTTTTTAGCAAGCTTAAGAGCTCCGACCTAAAAAGGTAAAGACACACATAATAAACTTGGGGCATGGCAGGGCTTTGGGACATAATGACAGATGTCTTGCCCACACACAATCAGTTTAGAGACTAGACTCTGCCATCAGACACACGCATTTCAGTCTTCTAGAGGTTTCACATGTCAGCCCTTGTGGAAGGTGTAGGGGTGGGAAGAGGATGAGGAGAAACTCACAGATGGCCCAAGTAATTGTGCAAATTGTGTGTGCACACTTTCACTATCACAGATCAGAGGTCCTGACAATCTCCCTGTACTTTACTTCCGAGTCACTTCCTCAATAAATTCCCTGAGATTAGATCATTAGCCTTTTAAAGACTCTTGCTTTTCTCCCCCATATTATTTCCTATAAGGGCCTGGTGGGCTGCTGTGGGGGCACCATGAGGGGTGCCTGCTTCTTCCTCGTCCTGCCTTTATGGAGGTATGATCATGAGATGAAGTTGACAGCTGTGAGAGAAGATCCTGAAGGTCTGTGCCCCAAACGCCTTCTCCCCGGAATAAAGCGAGGCCGTGGCAGAGAGAAGAGAGTCCCTGCACCCCAGCGGGGCTCTGCAGGGGCGTGCGGTCCCGTACATAAGAAATGCGAGCCACGCATGTAATTTTAAATCTTCTAGTAGTCATATTACAAAGAAAAAACAAACAGGGGAAATTAGTTTTCATAATACATTTTGTTTTATGGCACAATGTATCTAAAATTTTATCATGTCCACGTGGAATCAATATAAAAACTACTAACGAGATCTTGTTCATTATTTTATTTTGTAATGAGTGTTTGCTACTTGTCTTTTATATTCACTACTCCTCTCCAGCTGTAAGTCATGCGCTTGGCAGCCACCGAGGCTCATGGCTCCCCTACCGGATGGTCCTGCTCTAGAATCTCTTCAGGAAGTGCCTTCGCTGACACTGGAGTCCGCCAGGGTATGGACGAGAAACACCTGCTGCTGGTGCTCGGGTGTGCTTCCCGATGTAGGGGTGATGGTACCTGACAGGGCAAGTGAGGCACTTGTGATTCAGTGAATGGGACGCCATTAACACAGCAAGAGTCAATGTTGCAGGTTCACTGTGTCTGTAAGTATGTAAATGCTGAACATAAACTTGGTAGGACACCTATACATGAAATCAATCATGTTATGGTTCTGATTATGACGTTTCCCAAAGTTGCATTTAACATGATTCTCATTATAAAATTTAAACCAGGAAAATGATGGTGTGGGCAGCACTGTGCATGGAGTGCCGTCTGTTTTCTCAGGTCTCTGAGAGGGGGACCCAGGAAGGAGGTCAGCAAAAGCTAGGAGGCTGGCTTCTCTTCAACGTGGCAGATAGGAGCTGCCCAAATTTAGAAAAGATTTGGACTCAGGACTCAAAAAGCAAGATAACATAAAAAATACACTTTTCTTTAGTTGGGAAATAAATTTGAAAAACTATTCTAAACATTTTTTTATGGTAAGACAGATAGTAAATAAAATTAAAAATAAGCAGAGCTAAAAATTATTGTGTCAATAAAATGCACTTTTTTCAGTAAAAACTCCAAACCTATTTTGAGTTTTTTTTTCTTTTTCCCCCCTGAACTGTTTAACATGATAAGAATGTTAGAATTGCTCTAGTTTTTGAATCAATTAAATGCCATCTGTGCAGAGCCACGGCGGACATTGCCATGCTTTCCTGCCTTTGTGGGCCTGAGGAGGCAGGAGTCAAACCCACACCCCAAAGAGATCCTTGATCTCCAAGGACACAGGCTTCAAAAAGAAGTGCCCCCATCACTGTCCCTGGAGCAGGCACATCGTCATCTCTATGAAAGGTGCCCCGACTCCCTCCACCCAAAGTCTGTCCATGGCAAGGTGTGGCCACAAGAAGATCCCCTCCCTGTACGCAAAGCCTTACTTCAGGATGGACTTGCTGTCGCTGATGGGGACGTGAGAACTGGGCGGACAGTCTTCCTTCATCTTCCCCTCTTGTCTGCAGACTCGGAAGTTACCTGCTGGGAAGAGGAGGAAGCACAGACAGGTGAGCCTGGAGAAGCGCTGGCCAGTGCAGTGTCCAGAGCCCTGGTGTGCCAGCCTGTGGCTTCAGGCTCACCTTCCACCTCCCATCCCGCCCGCGCCCCTCCTCCCTCCACTCCTTGGCACAGGGCGGCCACAGCTGAAGGATCAGGCTCAGAGGACTTAATGGGGCCCCACACCCACCCGGGGCAGCCAAGCTCCCCTGGTGGGTGGGGGGCAAGGTCAGAACTGCGGAGCTAGCTGGCACCCAGTACCAGCTCTATCAGCCCCCCTCCCAGAATCTCTCCATAATCCCTAAGAATCTGGATCAATCTCATAGATGCTTCAGACCACAGGCTCTCTTCCCTCAGCTGGGACACCCTGAAGGATGGTTTCCGCCTCCATTGCTCTTCCAAACCCCCAAAGCACCCTGGGCCTTTCTCCTCCATTCCTACCAAGCCCAGGCTGGTGGCCCCATCACTGCCTTTGGAATCGGCACACCTGGGCCAGCTCTCCTGGTGATGGGTTACTCGGTACTGTGGTCACCACATTCGGGAGACTGTGTTGAGCATTTTCTACGGATTATCTTATTTACGCCTTACAACAATAGTATGAGGTAAGTATTATCCTATTCCCATTTTATGGATGAGAAAACAGAGTCAGAAGTTGAGTACTTCGCCCAAGGTTCCCAGCGAATCAGTGGTAAAGTCAGTACTTGAACACAAGCATTTAGATCCTAGATTCTGGTCTCTTAACCCCTTCCCTGTATTAATCTTGCACAGTGACTTAAACCCTCCAGCCTTCTTTTTCTCATCTATGCAATAGGGTGACCTCTGCCCTATAGGACTGTTAGTTGATTCACACATGAGACTGTGTCTTCACAGCCTGGAAAACTTTGTGGAGCTTCTCAAACCCTCCTGGGGAAATCCACTGGTGCTTTCTCTAGCTTGTTGCCATCTTCTGCACAGATTTCAACTTTCTCCCTCTCCAACTTACTCTGGCTAACAACTCCCTTCTTGAGGCATGCCGTGTGTTGGGCAGTGAGCCACAGCTTCTCTCCGCTGCCCCCAGTCTTGGCCCTGTCCCTCCTTCTCTTCTCTCAAGTTGCCGCTAGCACTCTGAGGGGTTAAGTCACGCTGGGAAATGGCCCAGAAAGGGTACACACCTTGTCCTTCGCATTGCAGAGTGGCTCCTTCACAAAACCCCAACGTCTGTTCTCACAAACCTGGCTCAGTCAGGTCTTCCCCACGCGCGCACACATGTTCCTGGGGGTTCACGGTCAGGTTCGACTGCTGTTGTATTAATGTCCTCAGAGCACTCCATCCCCTTGGGCCCTGACTCTGACCAGCTGTACACCCTGTCTTCCTGCTTGTTTGATACCATCCACAAACAAGACAAGCCTGCCTTCCATGATAGCATCAGGCTTGAACTACCATTTGATTCTGGAAGCAGGGAAACATAGAGAACGGGAACAAACTGAGGGAGGTGGGCTTCTCAGTGACCTCAGTATCATCCTATAAACACTTCCACTCTGCCTGGGTCTAGACTGAGGCAAAACGTGGCCTAGAGAGAGGTTAGGCCCCCTGCTGTAGCCACAGTGAGGTCCTACCTCCAGAGGGCACAGGGTTAGGCACCATGGGGGCCTGAAGCGGGGGCCTTGCTCTTGGGCAACAGGATTTCAAAATCGGGTTTCAGTTCCTCAGGTCCTGAGGCTCCAGTGGAAAAAGTGATCTGCCAGGCTCCCTCTCTGGGCAGTTCCTCAAATACTTCCATGCAGAGCTGGCTTCAGCCCAAGAAAAGTATCTGGGTTTCTCACTCTCTGCTGCTTCTGTGGGCTCATGGCACTACTGTGTCTCGCTTTATGCAGGCTCATCGTGGGAAGGGCTGGATTTGCCCAGAAGTAACAGCAGGTGGTTTTTCCCCTTGTCTCCTCTGTAGCCAGCTTCTCTCCCACCCCTCCTCACTCCCTGCCAGGAGCTCTAGCCTCCCTGAGCTGCTCTCATTTCTCCTAACAGGCTTTCCGCTTTGTCCTCCTTCTGGGTCTTCATGGTGCTGTCCAGAAAACAGCCTCCTCCTTGTCCTATGCTCAGCTGCGAGCTCCCCAGGACACCCTTGCCAGAAGAGCCACCTCCTCCCGTATCAGGAGAGGCTCCTTTCCAGTCCAGCACCTGCTCTGGGCTCCTGGCTGTGCTGGGTCTGCAGGGCCTGGCCCGTGTGTGAGGGAGCTGATCGGAGGCTGGGGGAGTGGGGGGGGGGGCAGGGAGTGGGTGGTGAGGTTGAAGCTGCAGGCCTCCACACCAGGGACAGTACTTTTCTGGCTCACCCCATTTCCAGCCCCAAACCTGAGCCTGACACATAGCAGGAGGCACATAGATGGCTGTTAAATTATTGGATGAATTTGAGAAGCCTCACGGGGTCCTCCAAAGTCAGTTTTCCAAGAGTTGTGCATATCCAGCTGGAATAAAACATGTAAATGTCTCCAGGGTCAGGGAAGTGACTCCGCTGAGATACTGGTCAGTGGAGTCCATGGGGACTTGGCGGACACATTCCTTCTCTGGAGGGTCAGTTCTTCTGGAGTGTCATGAGAAGCCAGACATCTGGATTTGTATGGGCTACATTTCACTGTTTAAAGGTGGACACTGTGGCTGAGACATTGACCTGTGCTAGCTCAGATTCCTCCAGGCCCCCGTGGGGCCATGTGCCTAACACCTCACATGTCACACGCAAGAAGGGTTGTGTGTCACTCTCAGGCTAGTGCTTTCAAGCCGTGTGTGACCCTGGTCTCTGCCATGGTGACCCAGAAAGCTGCATGTGCCAATTGGTGCCGCTTCCAGATGGTCAGCCTGGGTCCCCGAGTGCCTCTGTGGAGCAGAGTCCTCGGCCAACCCACTCTGGATATGGACTGGGAAGAGAAATAATGCTCTGCTGGGAAAAGCTGCTGGTGTCTCAGGGATTTGTTACTGCAGCATGACCTAGACTATCCTGACTAATGCAGGAAATTATTCAGTTAAAAAATATATAGTTAAAAATAAAATGTAACCAGACAAAGCACACTTGCAAGACAGGTGACCTTGGTGGGGCTCTAGTGTGTGACTTCTGATTCACCACAGGACCCAGTTTACAATACTTTGATTCTCCCACACCATGTGGGGAATATGCCGATTTTGCTCTGTTTAGTAGGAATACTTATAAGTGGAACCTCTGTAAGTCATGCAGTGATTAGTTATTAATATGCTTCCTAAAGAGCTCTGGGCCAGGAGCTGCTAAAGACCCTCATGGCTTCAGTTGCCTGCCTTAGCCTCTCTGTGCCTTCATTTTCCCATCTGTGCAATGGGAATATTGATCTCCAATTTTCTCAACTGTAGAACTCTCTGTTCAAATGGAATATTTATGCAAATCAGATTAAAGGGGGCTGCTTGGTTGACAGTGAGGTGGGTGTTGGGGAACCCCATCCAGGGTTTTGCCTAGGACTCTGGATAATACTATTTGCAAAGCATAGTACTAAGTAACACATTCCCTGCATTGGCTTTCCAGAGAGCTTCAGTGTCCAGAATCTGCTCTTTAGAAGGATGTGACCAACATGCTGAGTGGCTCCAGCTGGAGATGGGTGGCATCAGTTGGGGGAAGGAGTCAGGAGGAAAGTGAAGAATGGGGTGGCTGGGTGATGGACATGCGGGAGGGTATGTGCTATGGTGAGCGCTGTGAATTATATAAGACTGATGAATCACGGGCCTGTACCCCTGAAACAAATAGTACATTATATGTTAATTTAAAAAAATTTTAAAAAAAGAATGGTCTCGGATTATAGATGGGCAAGTGAAAGGAGAAAGGGGAAGGTGACCCAGAGGGTAAATAGCTTAGCTTGGCAGAGATGGAGAATGGGGCATGCCATCCCGGGGGAGTGCAGAAGATGAGTGAGCAAGGCTTCAGGGAGGCAATGAAGGGGACACTTCAGCCAAGGGGATCTCTTCCAACTTGTTGGGCTGGGTCTGAGCCTTATGGGGTAGGAACCTTGGCCCCCTGGAAAAACAGTCTTTTCTTTGAGGTAGAGAACATCTCCACCTCCCTGAGTTCCAGAGCTAAACTTGGGGGTCACTCACAGACTTCCACTCCAAATCTGAACACTGTGCATTTGTGCCTCCTTTAGCAGACTGAACTTGAGATGCTTTTCACCCATTTTGATAATCCCTGTGTCTTGTAGAGTTCTAAAGTGAGGTGCACGTGTGACGCAGGGGCACCCTAGAGAGAACTGCTGAATGAGAGAGCTGCAAGGCAGGGAGAGAGAAAGGGAGGGAGGGACAGAGAGAGAGAGAGAGAGAGAGAGAGAGAGAGGAGGAACCCCCTCGGAAGAAAGCAGAGATCCCTCTGTTCAGAACGTGCTTCTGAAACTCCCTTAAACATTCACTCTCCCTGTGCACTGGACAGGGCCTTGGACAATCTCTAATGGAATGCTTTTCAACCTTTAATAAAACAGACAATCTTATTTGTAAAGGCAGAAGCCCAATGCACAAACAGATTAAAGCAAGGCTACTTTGGTTGAAGCTGGAGTGGGGGAGAGCATGTGCTGGAGCCGGCCTGCCACCCAGGCGCAGTCCAAAAACCAGAGTGACAAATGCAGCTGGGCAGGCCAAGCCCTGAGGCTCTGGGAGGCCAGCCCTCTTTGTCCCAGCCTGCTCCCCTCCCCCAACCCCCGGGCACACAGCTCAGGCCTCAGTGTTTTCTCCCAGGGCTGGAGGAGGCTCTGTTCCCAACTAGAGGACTCAGACTGCAGCCAGGGCTCCTTGTCCCCAGACAAGTGGCCCCAGGGCGACGTGCCAGCCATGGTTACCTGTGCCCAGTGAACAGGCAGTGAACTGTTCTTGCTTTCCACTTCAGCGGCTGCTCGGCCAGCCGTGCAGGGGGGCTGCTAAGGACAGCCAGCACCACAGCCTGCCTTGGCCATTGTCCCTGGCCTTTGATTTGGGACAAAGGACACTGAAGCCTTTACAACTGCGAGGCTTGGCCCATATTGACCTTGTTTGTGGTCATGGAGCCGGTTATCACAGAAGAAGGCAGCTTTGTGGCTCCTCGGGTCACCACCGCAGCCCAATCCTGCTGGCCAGGGGTAAAGGAGAAAAAGGCTAAGGGAGTGGGGTATTCATGAAGCCAAACTGAGTGCATTTGAAAGCCTTTTCTTTTGGGACTCTGTGCTGCCTACTTTTTCCTCTTACAATGCCCTCTCTTTTCATACAATGATGGCGAAAATAGATGGTCATTGTCCTCACTTGGCAAAATGGCAAATGCATCAATATCCAAATTTAAATGTTCTGGGGATGTCTGTGAGATCTGGTAACCTCTAATACTTTATAAAATTATGATGCTTATTTTCTTCTTTAGGCATGATTAAAATCTAATGTGTAAATAAAGTGACATGGGAAGGGAAAGAAAGGAGGACAGAGCGGTGGGACCCAGCTGGGAGCCTCAGACCCAGGCTGCTTCGACTGGAAGGAGGCAGGAGGCTCAGAGAGAGAGGGCAGGTGCAGGGCCACTGCCTGGCATTCCTGAGAAGCCTAAGTTCCCTGCTCTGAAACCCATGACCACAACTTCTGAAGGCCAGCCGGGGAGGGGGAGCTGGGCAGCAGGAGGCACTGAAAACAAGGAGCCCTAAAGGCCCCCACAGCCCCCCTCCGGCACCTGTCAGCCAGCAAATGGCAGGAGCCTTAGTGCAGGGCTTGGTGCCAGTACCAGCTGCCTCTGAGAGGGGGCATGGCTGGACACAGGCAGCCCCTCAGCAGCACATGTTCACTGAGAAAGCCAGTTGTTGGGGTGCGGATGGCAGGCAGCGACTCAGCAGCTGCTGCCCCTGCCCCTCCACATGGCTGTCCTTCCCCCACTCTCCAGTTCCAACGGCCGTTCCCCTCCCTCTGCCACCATCTGCCTTGGGCTCAGCCACGCCCCTCCCTGCCTCAGCACGGTAGCTAGGAAGGAGGACCCGGGGGACACTGTGCGTGGTCCAGATGGAGGTGATGGTGGCTGAGGGAGAGCAGGAGAGGTGACTGCAGGGCCGCCAGCCACCTCCACCACTGCCTTCTCCTGGGCTGACTCACGGACCCCAACTCGCCTTTGCTGCGTCCTCCCCACCTCCAGGGTCCTGGGCTCCCACCCACAGGTCTCCCTGAGCCCATCCTGGCACCCAGGCCTCCCTGACCCTGGTGCCCTTCCTCTGAAGAGCTTGGCCCTCCGCACCCGAGCAGGCTGGCCTTGCTCGCATCTTCCAGACAGCCCTAGCTCGGAGGCAGTGCCTCATCCAGGCCCCTGCGGCAGGATTTCTGGTTTCTGCTCTTGCTTTCCAAGGCACGGCAACCTGAGGCTCCCTCCCGCTCCCTCTCTCATACACACCAGAGGCCGGAGGGGCCCTTCCTGCCAAAACCAGGCTCACCTCTTCCCTCTGGAAGTTGGGATCCATGCAAGCAGGAATCCTCTAAGCCATGCTTTTTGGGCCAAACAGGTGCTCCGAATGACCAAGATCCTGAGTGCCTGGGGCCAGGGGTGGGGGCAGTCTGGGGGGCAAGCCCTCCGAGCCAGCAGCTGCAGGGCTGCACCGGGGGCTCTCCGTGGCTGCCCCCACCTCTGCTGTCTACAGCACCAGGCCTGTGGGCCAAGTGCAGTTGCTGGGGGTGCTTTCTTGTGAGACATCGTGTGGCTCAGAATCTTCTGGGCCACAGAGCCCTTTGGAATCTCTTGAAAGCGTAACACACACTCCCCGGGAAAATGCACATATGTGCATGAGTGTGCAAGTATGCATACACCAAATTTGTATACCACTGCAGGGGCCTCAGGAAGCCCCTATTCGGGTGCCCCTGGATCCCCAGATCCCAGGTTAAGAACCTCTGCTGAAACGTGTCACAGTGAGAGACAGGAGGCAAAGGGGCCTCCCAGAGAGAAGTCTGGGTGTGGGTTTTGCTGCCGCATGCACCTGGCGTGTGACTCCAGCATGTTGTGCTGTCCCTTGGGCCTCAGTTTAGCCAGGATTGTACGGGCAGCTAGCCCAGAATGTCTTCAGGGCTCTTCCCAGCTCTGCAGCTATGGGGCTGCATGAGCTCCCTGCTCCCACCGCCCCAGAGTCAGGCGGGGCAAGCGGAAGAGGTTCCTAATCTTTCCCGCAGTAGTGCATCCTGGGGAACAAGGTCAGGCAGCCAGAAAAGAAAACTGAGCAAACTGTAAGTTCCCCTTTAATAAGAGAAGAAGCTCTGGAAAGAACAGCCACTTCCTATTTGATCTTAATTTACTTTAAAGCAATTCCAAAATATTTCCTTCAGTGTACTCTCTGACCAGATAACCACCCAGCCTTCACAAGGATCTGGGTTTAAAGCTCTGCTGTGATTCGTCAGCTGTGTGACCTTAGGCCAAGCCCCTTTCTCTCTCTGAACCTCAGGTTCCTCATTAGCTGAATCGCTGACTGCTGTAAGATGGGCCTCACATGGAGCTCACCCATAATAAGCCGAGGCTCCCAAGACAGGTTGCAACGGGGGTCGGAAGAGATAGCGGGGTTCTGGAGATGGGATGTGGGACTCAAAGAGGAGGGCAGCCCTCCCAGCTGGAGTGGCTGTGAGCAAGGACATATGGCTGAGTTTACTCTCCAAACCAGGGCCCAGGTCCCCTGGGACCTAGTCCAGAGTGCCTTCTGGAAGACCTCCTAGTCAGGGTCTCCCTGTTAGACGTTGCATTGACAGGATCTGAACTGCGACATGATGAGTTCTGCTCCTGCCTTGGTTCTCTGGCATTGTCCAGCTGACCCTGACCCAGGGGGGCCCTGGACCTTCACTCTGTTCTCCACCTCCAGGCCACCCATTGGAATCTCAGGGTGGAAACAGGGCCTCCCTTCCCACTTTCACAGGGGCTGTCTAATCTGTGGCCTCAACCTCACTTTCACTGTCAAGTCTTGAACCACCAGCACCACACACACAGAGAATTATGACAAGAACTACTGAAAATACACTTTGCCACTGACAAAGTGCTGAAACACAACCCATTACAACTTCCAGACAGAAATTTTTTGACCTAAGTTTAATGCGTTCCATCGTCTTCCCTTCTTTCCCTTCCCCTTGTCTCCTCCCCCTTCCTCTCCTCTCGCTCCCCCAGTCTCTCCTTCCTCCCTTCCTCCCTCTAGCACCTCCCACACTGGTGGCCCATAGCTCAGGAATTATACTGGGGAGCAGGTTCACCTGTTAGTTCTACCAATTTACTGCAATTTTTTTTTTTTTTTTAAGTCATGGCTACTGGCAACAAAGCTTGGTTGCCCCCTGAGCAGTTTAAAACTACAGAGAAGCTAGTAAGGGTTTCTTCAGCCAGTGTAAGTGTGTGGTTTTGGAGTCTAACCTGCTTGGGTTCAAATTCCAGAATCCCAGCCCCATTTGCTGCAACTTTATTTGTTTGTGAAGTGAGATTACTAAAGATCTCCTTACAGTGTTTTAAGAAAGCACCGGCCAGCACTGGCCTTGCACTGATGGTGTGTGAGAGGGGGCCCTCCCTCCCACAGGGCTGTGTCAGGTTGTCAAAACTCTGAAGCATCTCTCCAGAATCAGAGTCAGGAGCATGGGGGGCGTGGGGGAGGACAGGATGGCAGGCAGGGTGAACTCTGAAGTCAGTGGGTGAAATGAATGAGACCTGGCACAACAAAGTCTGAGTTCAAATCCTGACTCCACCACTGGGTGAAACTGGACAATTCCATAGCTCTGTAAGCCTCAGTTTTCTCATCTGATAATGGGGATAATGAAAATATCAGGGCTGTGAGAAGTAGGTGCCATATTGTGCTACCGCCCTTTGCACAGGTCTGGGAACCAGGCAAATCCTTTATAAATAGCATGGTGAGGCAAGCCCCTCCTTCTGCTACCTTCTGCTATTGTCTCGGCGCCGGTTTTCCATCTGTGAAATCTGAGAGTTGTGTCAGAGCCTCTTTGGGCCTCTCCCCCCAACTAAGATCAATGCCTAAGACAAGAGACAAGGTAAGCAAAGGTGTAGCCTGCGGCCGCTCTCACCTATCCTGCCCAGGTTCGAGCTCTTGAAGTGCCTTCCCCCTGGAGAAGGTGCCTGGCGCAGTGCCCGCTCTCAGCAGCGGGCCTGAGGCCCGGGCTGCACCAGGCTGGCAGGGGGAGGGAACTCTGCACGCGGCAGCCAAGGGGCACCGGTGCCCGAGCTCCAGAGTCCACGGCTGGGGGCGGTTTCGGGCTCGGGGACAGGAGACGGTGCTCCCTGGACGCCCCCAAACTCCTGCCTGTGCATCACTCACCCTCCGCTCATCGCGCAGTCCGGAAGCCTCTGCCCATGCTGTGCCCTCGCCGGCACCCGAGCTGTGTCCGCAGCGCCTAAAGCCTCAGGTCCCCGGGGCTTGGCGCGTAGGGCCCGCCCCTCCCCGCCCCTCCCCGCCCCTCGCCCGGCACTGGCCAATGGCCCGCCCCATCTGTCCCTCTCCGCCCCGCCCCTCCCCGCCTCCTCCCCGCCCCTCGTCTCGCGCAGGCCAATGGAGCCGCCCCGTCCGTCCCGCCCCGCCCCCGGCACACCGCGAAGGGTGGGCTCCGGGTGGTGCCCGAGGGGCGGCGGGGATGGTTGGGGAGTCAGACCCTAGATGTGTCCTCGCACCATGACGAGGGCGCCCGGAAGGAAGGAAGGAAGCAGCCCAGACTCTGCCTGGAGGGTTCGGGGTGTGGGCGGAGTCCGGGACCCTTGGGTGGCCAGGACCCTTGGGCTTCCAACAAAGGCCGCTGAGTGGGCGCCGAAATTACTAGTGTGCGCTGGGGAGGACGTTATCCGTTATCTTTTTTGCTCACGGGGCACCTGTGTGTGGTCCTGCTGTTTGATTGGCGTGGCCTCTCAGAGCTCCACCGCGTTTAAGAAATCGGATCCGATGGTAAAGAGGAGATAAACTTCTCTTCCAGTCACCGCCAGCTGAATGAGGATTTGCCTGCACCGACCGGGGCAGAGGGGACTGAAGCCCACAGGCCTTTTGGGGAGCTCAGTTTAGTTTCTGGGGTGTGGGGTGGCGGGGGTGGCGGGGGTGGGGTGGGGGATGGGGAAAGGGCTGATGGAAACATTTGCAGTTTCTGTTTTATATCACCATCCCTAGTCCTGACCTTTGGATCTCTTCTCCCCTACTCTCAACACAAATCATTTTAGTGTCATTCGATCTGTGGTTCTTAATCTTTGTAGAAACAGATGGCTATTTTAGAACCTGGTATGTACCTTCTAGAAAAATGCAGGTAAAGTCAGCCTGGGATTTGAGTTTATGGGCCCCTGACCCCCTCTTGAGAGGGGCTGTGCTAATCATTGTTGTCAGGGCTGGGGGATGTGGGGTCAAGAGATTGGGCTCTGCTGTCTATTTCCTGCATGACCTTGCCATGTTGCAATTGCCTCAATTTCCCCACCTGCAAAAGCGAGGGGACTAAAAATGACCAGAGATTCTTCAACTTTGCCTTTGCATGAATCTGTGAAGAATGACCCATCCTTGGCCAGCTCAGGGCTCCCCTGTGGTCAGCGACCCCCACTCCTGCACAGCCCAAAGTTCTGGTCATCAAAGCTGAGGCCAGTAACTGGTGCTTCTGAAAGTTTTTCGGAAACAGTGGGCAAAATTCAACATAGCCCTTAACCTCTGAGTATTCATTCTATGCCCAGTAGGGTAAATAAACATAGCACCAGGGTAACATACAATTTCCCTGGGGCTTTCCAGCACTTGAGAATGAATCATTCTCTCTTACCTAGTTGATGCTATGTCTGGGGCCAGGACTAGCCTGGAGTGATGATTGTGTTTGAGGAAGCAACCCAATGTGTCTTGCACTCCCACTGTGTGTCATGCACTGTGCTAGTGCAATACATCGGGGATCCCACACAATCCCCTCAACACCCCCAGGGAATGGATATTTCCACCTGGATTTTACATGGAACACAAGTGTCCATCGTCCATCATCAGGGTCCTTAGTTCCTTCAGAAGGAGGATCACCTTTTCCTTCAGTTTTCAATGAAACTGTATTTGCTCCCCAGCTCACTTATGGTGGGTGTTGTGGATTTTGTTAGTTGCCAATCCATTATCCACTTTCTCCTTTGGAAAAAAGAGAGAAAGGAAGGAAAGGAACAGAAAAGGAAAAAAGTTGGGGCGGCTGGGTGGCTCAGTCTGTTATGCATGTGCCTTTGGCTCAGGTCATGATCTCAGGGTCTTGGGATCAAGCCCCGCATCAGGCTCCCTGCTCAGTGGGGAATCTGCTTCTCCCTCTCCCTCTGCTCCTCCCTCTTGCTCGTTCTCTGTTTCTCTCTTGCGCTCCCAAATAAATAAAATCTTAAAAAAAAAAAAATAAAAGGAAAAAAGTTGAGAGAGAGAGGGAGAGCCAGGACCATGCCAGTCCCTAGTGACCACTTGCATTTTTCCTATGGCACTTGCAACAACCCAACAGTAGGTCATGAAATTAAGTCAGTAGATGATGTGACTTGTATTTAAAAAATAATGGAAGAGAAAATATCAGTTTACAGCACACAAAGTAAGTATAAGTTGTGTCTTATGAAACTTTTCTTTGCATTATCCATGTTTCAGTTACATGCATTAGGCTGATATGAAATGTGTTTCTCACTGTGGGCTATGGTCAAAAACGTCTGAAAGCCACTGTCTAAGTCAATCTCGACGATCCTTTTCATGGCTTTCCCAGCTTCCTTTGAAGCTAGCAGGGCCATATGACCCACTTCTGGGTGAAGAGATAGGCAAAAATGTGCTGGGGGTGGGGTGAAGTCAAATTTTGCTTTCCTGGTAGAAGGAACAGATATCCCGTTCTGTCTCAAATGTGGATATCGTGTGTAATTTCTGGAACACTGGCAGCTATTTTGAGATCATGATAAAACATGTCCACATGCTAAGGCTAGTGGACCATAAAGATAAAAAGAATCTGGGTCTTATTAACATCATGGGGCTCTTGCACTACCTACTCTAGACTCATCTGGAAAAAAATAAACCCCTATTTGTTTAAGCCAGAGACTTGTGTTCTCTATAAAGGGCCAGATGGCAAATATTTTGGCTAAATGGTCTGTGTTGCAACTACTTAACTCTGCTGTTGTAGTTTGAAAGCATCCATAGACGACGTGTAAACCAAAGGGCATGGCTGTGGCTCTGAGAAAACTATTTACAAAAACAGGTGGGGGGTCACATATGACCCTAGGCTATAGTTAGTTAACTCTTTTCCTAGATGATCTTGCCCCCTTTATTGTCTCTCTGACCTCATCTCCTCCTACTTGCCCTCCTGCTCTCTGCTCTGGTGATACTCTTTTTCCTGCAAAGGCCCACTCCCATCACAGGGCCTTTGCCCTGTTGTCATCTCAGCCTGGGAGGCTCTTCCCCCACATGTCCACATGACATGTTCCTTCGCCTTCTTCAGGTCTTTCTTCACAAACCACCTTCTCTTCAAGGTGTTCCCTGGTCCCCTAACTAAAATGCTCCTCACTGGCTCACACATTCTACTCTCTGGCAAGCTGTAGGTTTCGTTTCTTTATCACGAGCTCCTTGAGGGAGGAGACTCATTAAGACTGTTTCTGTTCCCTTAAGATCTTGACTCTGTCTGGAATGGGTAGTGTTTAATCAATATCTGGTA
The DNA here is from genome assembly GCF_002201575.2 of Neomonachus schauinslandi. Lineage (NCBI taxonomy): Eukaryota > Metazoa > Chordata > Mammalia > Carnivora > Phocidae > Neomonachus > Neomonachus schauinslandi. The sequence continues at coordinate 115,940,973 of NC_058408.1, forward strand.
TATGATTCTTTCCCCCGCCCCTTTCTGCCAGATTCAGGTGAGAAAACAGACTCAGGAAGGCTCAATACCCCGTCCAAGGGGACACAGTGAATAAAGGGAGAGAATCTGGTTTTGCACTCTGGTGACCCCAGGGGGTCATGTTTGTGCCACCAAGGAATGAGGGTAAAACAACATCTACCTCTTTTGGACAATCGGGAGGGGACGAGCTGAGGCCCCACAGAAATTTCCGCAAGACTTCTTGCCCTAGTTCATCGCCCCAGTAGAGGGGGCCTGTGGGAGTCCATTAAGGAACAGGGCATTATCCTGTTCATCTTGGGCGATTCCACTTTTTATAGCATTCCTGCATCAGAAAGTCTTTAGAAAAGTCCTTATTTTGTGAACAATACAGACTGATTTGTAAGATCCATAAAAAGCCAAATGGAAACACTCACGATCCAACATTTTTAGTCATTTTTAGTCAAGAAAGAACCACAAGAATGAATTTGTGTTTGATTTGCAAGGGGCTACACTTAAAGGAGCCCATGTCTGATAGAACACATGTGACTTCTCACGCCAGATAAGGCTGCCCCCCACCCCCGGGCACGGTGCGGGGCTCAGCTTTTGCTTGCGGCTTCTTGGTACAGTGCAGTGTTCGAAGAAGGCTGAGAAATCACCTTCTTTCCTCAGGTGTTTCGAGAGGTAAGTTGTGAAAATGCCTGGGTATAATCACATGTTGTCGAGATGCAATTTAGATCTCTCTGAGTTTTGAAAGATAGGTTTATATGATTTAACATAAATGCTATTAATAATGAGGATCATTTTCAAGGCCATTCTCTGAAAACACTAAAGGAGAGTTTGAATTAAAATTGCTGGTTAACTGCCTGGATGACTTGGTATGGTTTTTTTTTCCCCCCTTTACTGTCTCTGACATGAGATTCAGAACAAGTGACTTTTAAAAAGCAGTTTTTCGGTCTTCATGATTTCAAATGTATATTCTTTAGAAAACAATTGGATGATTGCACTAGACTGAGGTCTGTAAGATCCAGTTTAAACCAAGCAGCTTTTCTTTCCTTTAATGGGCTCTGTTTTATTAAAGCCACCAGCAGGAAGAGGCCACTTACAGAATGCTTCTTGCGCCACTTGCTTTGATGGAATCCTTGGTAGTGAGGTCATCCCACTGCATGATCTTAACATACAGAAGGATTTGCCACCAGTTTTCAAATGATTTCTCAAATAATCTGCATACCATCTACCCTTCTTTCCTATGTGAAATGGTTTTCATTGACTCCATTTATTAGCAAATAAATAATAACTTCGGGTTAATATATGGAACTCTACAACCCATGCTAGCGGCAGGCTGAAAATGAGAATTTATTCACCAAATGGACATAAATTTGCATAACGTATGCCACATAACTGACTTCTTGTTAAACAGACACATACATACACACACATATATGCACATGCACACGTGCACTGTCCATATTACATATTATTTGTCCTTTGTGGTTATGTTTTGGAAAAGCTTTGTATCCCACGTCACAGAACTCATAAGTGCTTAGGCACGGGGTTTCCTCGGAGGGGGAGAGCTTGCTTTAAAAGGTGAGATAGCTAAAAATTGCTCCTGAAACTTCCTTTTGGGGAAAAATATTTGCCCTTTCTCTACGTGGTCTTGAGAAAAGGATGTCAGGTCCCTAAGTCTGCTCTAAAGATATGTGAGGACAAGGATGGCATGAATATCTCTAGGCAGAGAGCATAAAGACGTCTGGGTTGTAATGAGTCAAAGGTCTTTCCCTTCACCTCTTCTCTTCCCTAGTTTCCTGACATATATATACAGATATATACATATAAATATGGATATATATACATATAAATATGATTTGGTTCATCCAACAGTACAAATCAGGCTAAGGAAGGGACATCTTTTCCCTTCCTTAGGTTTTCCCTGCCTTCCCAAGCCTCCCACAGATCTATGTCACCTCCCCACCCACCCACACGTCATACACCTTGCCGCCTTCTACTTGGGCTCCGCTCCTGGAGGATGCTGACAATGTGGGGCTGCCAGAAACTTGATGGTTATGAATTGATGTCGTAATGGCCATGAGTTGCTAACCTCTCAGAAATAAGATGAAAATGACTATGGCAATGCAAGACGTCTGAATAAATTGCATTTTCAACGTAACTATAATTTTAATAATAGAAAATGACTTTATGCTCTTCAATATTTTGATTCATTTAACAAATGGCAAGACTGTTGGCTGGACATGGCCTGAAGCAGTACAAGGGCAGGATGGTTTATGGAAAGACAGTTTCTCAAAGCATAATGTCTTAAGTAAGGATTTCCCTCTACAAAGAGTCTGGTGTTGCTTGGGAGCCAGAATTCCTATGAATAGCCAGATACTGACTGAGATCCAAGGCGGCAAAATAATAAACGATTAGGACCTTCCCTCAAGCTAGGATATTAAACAGCCAAAGGAAGTGGAGACTTTCCAGACGGAAAAGAAAGGAACCTTGAGAGAGAGAGAGCACAGAGCATTTGCACAAACAAGGGCCATTTGTCCAGTTCCTGGGCTTTGTATTTCAAAGCAGATCATCCTCAGGGCGCTCTGGGGAGACTCACCAGCCAGAGAATGTGGCTGCAGCTGTGTTCTGGAGGGAAGGACAGCCCCTCTACCTCTTCTTCCACGCATGCAGCTTCTAAGGAATGTGAAACATCCTCAACGGGGAAGTGGCGTGCTGGCCAGACTTGACCCGTTAACCTTGTGTTTAAAAAAGATGTTTCAGCTAGGTTGACCTCACCTCTGAACCTGCTCTCAGAGCCACCTCTGTTTAGTTCTTGGTGTTCCAGGGGCCAGCTTTCCCAAGTTTCCTCCCCAACCTTGTAACTGTGAACTCAAGATCTGTGTGTCTAAGGCAGGGTTGTGCCCTATAATAATAACCGTCTTCAATTTTGTGTCCATTTGGGAATCAGCTCTGGCTTTTCACTTTGCAAACTCCCTCTCAGCATAATAAATAAGATGTCGACCTTATAGCTGGGACAGAATTAGAATGATCAGTGTATGAATCACAGTTCTCCAGAGAAATAGGTAGATAGATAGATACGAGAGATAGATGTGATAGATAGATATAGAGAGAGAGAACGAGAGATAGAGATTGAGATTTATTTTAGGGAAGTGGCTCACCTGATTATGGGGGCTGACAGGTCCAAATCTTTTGGGCAGGACAGCAAGCTGGAAACTCAGATAAGAGTTGATACTGCAGTCTTTGAGTCTAGAATCTGCAGGCCAGCACAATGGAACCTCAGGCAGGGGTTCTCTGTTACATTCTTGAGTCAGAATTGCTTCTTCCTTGGGAAACCTCTGTCTTTTCTGAAAGGCCTCTGACTGGGTGAGGCCCATCCCATTCTCGAGGAAGGTAATCTGTTTTACTCAAAGTCTACCGATTTAAATGTTAATCATATCCAAACAAATACATTCACAGCAACACTTAGACTGGTATTTGACTAGGTCACGGGGCACCATGGCTTAGCCAAGTGGACACATAAAATTAACCATCACAATCAGTGAGTTTGGCCAACAGCTTATTCCCCATCTTGTCCTTCTCAGGACAGTCTCTGTGGCCCAGGCTCTGTGGAAGATACGCAGTATTCTAAGACTCTTCAGCTCCTTCTTTCCCAGGGATTTCATGTTTTAATGTACCTATATAACCCGTGGCAATTTTTGAGGAACTTTTGCTTCTCTATTGGCCTAATGGGTCTAAATTAGAAGTTGGCAAACATTTTCAGTAAAGGACCAGATAGTAACTATTTTCACATTTGTAGACCATCATACCATTTCTCTTGTCACAACTCAAGCCATGGTAATTTGAAATGAATGGTGTGACTGTGATCCAATAAAACTTTATTTACAAAAACAGGCAAAAGGCCGCCTGATTTGGTCCATGGGTAAAGATATCAGACGTTTTCTCCCTGCCAAACCTGGCAGAAGGGGTGGAGAAACTACACTCCTCAGCTGTGAGGAATAAAAAGCTCAAAGTGGGTTTTAACATCTCATATAATAAGAAAGCCGAGGAATGGGTAGTTCCGGGGTTAAGTCAAGGTCTCAAAAGGCATCTTCGAGGACCAAAGTTCTTTCCACCTCTGTACTCTGTCATCTTCAGCACAATGGTCTGGTTTCCCCTGGTATTTGCAAATGGTTCCTATATTTCCTGGCAGACATGACCGTATTCACTGGAAGAAGAAAAAGGGTATGCTCCAGTGCAGCTCATTTTAGTAGCAAAGAAACCTTTCCCCGAAGGTACTGGGCCATCTCCCTCAGTTCTCCTTGGCCAGAACGAGGCTGTGAGCATGCTGCAGGGGATGGACCCTCTGTGACTGGCTGGGTGAAACACATGGTGGCCAAGGGGACGAAGGTAGATGAACCATGAAAATTCAGGCTCTACCAGCAAGCAAGCGATCAGCGGTGCCCCTGGGAGGAAGGCCAGCAAAGCATACTCTAACTGCCCAGTCCCAGAAGAAGCCAGCAATGCCTGCTGTAAATCCTGGCTCTATCACAAGAGGGGGGCCGGAATGGGGGCAAATTGCTGCCTCGTGACAAGTGAGCAAAGTTTGAAGGGAGAGAAGGTGGGAAACAGCCTGGAGAGCAGTTCGGGAGAATGGGTGCCATGTAACGGGGCGGGGTGGGGGTAGTGGAGGCTCTGGGTAACTGTGAGGGCACCCTGGCTAGAGAAAGGGAGCCTCCCAAGCCAGAAAAATGGGAATTGAAAATGTCCCTGGAGAAATGGAGAGTGCCCAGGGGACCTGTGGCCAGAAGGCTCCCCTCTCCCTCACCCAGTTGCTAGGAAAGCCTTGGCCAGCAAACTCCAGGCTCAGGGGGGCCAGGGGCCTTGGGAGGCTGTGCTGGCTGGTGGGTCTGTCTGCTAACCTCCTTTAGAGCCCCCAGGGCCTGGAGTGTAGCAAGCAGGAGCTGCAGGAGACCTGGGCCCCAAGAAAGAACCTGGAGGGGTAACCTGGGGCTTTAAGCTGTGTTCCTAAGGCTCAAAGTGACATTGACTTAGCTATTCCTTCTTGCATGGGGTGGGGATGACCCTGCTGAGGCTGGGATTTTTGTCCTGGACTTGGAGGCAGGCCATGCAGGAGGGCTGGACACAGCTCTCAGGCTCTGCTGGGCCTAGCTCTGCTCTGGCCCATCAGCCACCCAGGGAAATCCAAAAGATACCAGCCCCCCATCCCACTCCCCTGTGTGAGCAGCCCAATGCTGATCAGGTTGGGGTGGGGGGTTGGGGTGCAGAAGAGCCCATCTAGCATCCTCCTTTCCTTTCCTTTTTTTTTTTTCCGATATTGAGTTGTTTTTTAATGACACGTGATAACGGATACTACACACACTTCATTCTTATCTATAGTTGTATCTGGTACCATAATTCAATTTAGATACATTGCATAGGATGTGCTAACAATCACATTAATAACCAAATAAACTCCATGACTTTGCTTGGGTGACACTTTTAACAGTGAACTCCAGGTCACAACACAGTAACTATCACCAAGGTTTTGGAAGATAATGACTTCTCTGCCCAAGCAGGTTGTAAATAAATTTTGAATGGAACCTGGCATCACCTGAAGGGATTCTAACAGGTAAACCGAGTCACAACCAAAGTGGGGAGCTGGTTTTCTGCCTTGTTCCACCTAAGTCAGTTCTCCCCACTCTCTGACTTTCTTGACCGCTCCCTGTCCCTTGCCTCCTCTCCTTCTGTCCCCGAGAAAAATTAGTTTCAGATGACTTGGTTGGAAGGGATCTTAGGGTCATCTGGTCAATCTCTTCTCATTCAGAAGATGAGGGGGGAGAGGCCCAGAGGAAGGGGCACGATCGAGGCCATGGGCTGTGAGATCTGTGGCCAGTCTCAGACTTTGGTTTCTTGATGGCACTGAGAATTCAGGCTCTGGAGCCTGGAATGCATGCTGACTCTACTGAGTCTTCGCTATATAGCAGTGTGCAAGGCACTAAATTCTTCATGCTGTGGTTTCTGTCTCAGACGCTGTGAAGATCAGAGGACATGAAACCTGCAAAGCACTGAATGCCTGGCACACACTCAGGTCTCAATTCTGTCAGGGGTTCAATTCATTGTTGTTGATACCACTCTTTGCCTCATACTCTTTCTGCTGCATAGAAATCTTTGTTATGTTTGGAAAATACATCTGCAGGCTTCAGACTCTGATGGGCGTGGCCACGCTTCCCTTATCCCAGGATGGACAATTATGTGCCTGATAATATTCTAGTCCTACTTTTGAAGCTCAGCACAGATCTACCTTCATAGATTTCCTTCTGAATTCATCTCTCATGGCACATTGTGTGCAATTTCATTGTAGGGCTTATATCTGCCTCATGTCAGCCACACTTTGGGTCCATCTATGGGATCAGACAGCATGCCTGACTCACTCCTTCAGCCCAGCACTTTGCATGGTGCTTGGTTCACCAATAGGTGCTTAATGAATATTTGTTGAGTTAAACTGACTTTTGTCTCTAGCAACCTATTTCTTAAGTTTCTATTGGTGCTGCTGGTTTCAAAGACAGAAGCCATGTTCTACTCTGGAAAGAGGAACCCAAGACTTCAGGGCTATGAATATCTCAGCGAATTTCCTGGGAACTAGAAACGGAAGTGATAGTGAGCTGTTGCACCCTCACTCCCCTCAGAGCCATGTGAAGCCTCACACAGAAGCAGCTGTTTAGGGACAAATGACTCATCACAGGCATTGCCCATCCACTTTACTTGTTATCTTCTCTTTAAAGAAATTTGATTTGAGATTCGCAGAGGCTTTCAGTATCCATTAGGTGGTAAACATTCCATCGGAGGGGCTCTTGCGCCTGCCCCAGTGTATTCCCAAGATACTTCTCCAGTTCTAATGCCCCCCTCTTTCTCAGATCATTGTCCTAAGAGATTAAATTTCCAGAAACCCACACTGTACAAAACATTGCACAGCCTATCTTTAGACTCAGAATTGGATTTCCCTTGGGCCTACTCTGAATGAAGTCTGGGCAAATGCTCCCTGTTAATGTGCACAGCTGGGCGTCTCTCCGTGACAGAGCCAGCAGGACCATTGGAGATGACCTAATTCCCCCAGGCCGCCCCATGGGAATATACGCTTAGCCTCCTGGAAGCTTCTTTCTATGAAGCTCTTTTTACCCTTGTCATAATGTGAAATTGGAAGTGTGATGTTTCAGTTAAATGAAACTTGGCTTCTCCAAATTCCCCATCTCTTCCGTGCAAAGGTCTTGACTTATCAGTTCTTCCTTCTTCTCAGAACAGTGATAAGATAACCAGCCAGGGAGATCCCATGGGAGCAGCCCCTGTCCAGCCAATGGGGACAGTCCCTCGGTGTCTCCCAAGAGCATTAATTTCCTTCCCTCTCCAGGTGGCCAAACAACTGCCTCTCCACTAGCAGGCCAGCCGCTGTTCAGACTCTAGCTGAGCCCAGAGCTTTGAGGGGAAGATGCAGGCTGGATGACTGACCAGTGTACCGAGAAAGCTTGACATGCTGTGCAAGCAGGGAATGGGGCAAGAGGTTTTCCCATTTGCACTTCTTAATGAGTATGTTTCCTCTGAGAGATTAGTGAGGAATGGGATTGCATAGGACCCCAGGAAGAGGCTCAAGTTTGTTCCTAGGATAAACGTATCATTGGCAAGGGATGGCTCCAGGCTGAGCTGAAAGAAGTAGGTGGGAGTGGCAGCCCACAGAGAGAGCTGCCTCCCAGCAGAGTTGACCAAGGAGGGAGGAGAGGATACCAGAGCCCCTGCAGGCACCCATGTTCCAGAAAAGGAACATTCAAGGGGGACCAGGGAGCTGATGTTTACTGAGTCCTTGCCAGCTACCAGTTAGTTCTTGGAAGTAAGTACTATTATTATGAACTCTGGCCACATAGCTGGTTAAAAGCAGATCTAGAGTTCAAGCCTAGGTCTTGTGCACTTGTTCTCATCAATGCACTCCATTTCTTCAAGGTCATGGCAAAAAAAAAAATTAGGAGTGAGGTTTCTGGACTGGCAGCTTGTGGAGCTCGACACCCTCTCCCCCATGAAACAGCTATTTAACTAGAGAAAATTATAAATATCAATTATTTAAAAATCTCTGGAAATTGTCTTAAAGGCATACAGCAAATGGAGAACCATTCATTTAAAGAAAATCTACTAAGTCTTGGTGAGAACAGGGAGGGTCTATGGCATTTGAACCATGACCCACTCCGTTATTGCCTCTCAGCTCCATCCCATGGAAACTCTATGCTGGTGCTCTACTCTGGGCCGGTATGGCCAATAACAAAGGGCCTGCCCCTCCCTCTGGTTCCCAGTCTAGGTTACAGTTTTGCCCCCAAAGGGGCAAGATGCTGGTGTTTCTCATCCTTATAGCCCCGTGTTGCCGAAGTTCTATTCTGAGGAGGCACAGCCAAGATGACCGAGGCCCCCTTCTCCCATGGAGCTCCCACTCCCATAGCAGAAGCTCTGCTCCAGGTACAGTGGGCTGAGAACGCTGGGACCTCAACTGTCACACCCCACTCACTCCCAAGATGGAGGCTCCATGCTGGGTGAGGCAAGCTGAGAGTACTGGGGCTGTCTCCATCTCAATACCTACTTGTAGAATGGGGTGTCACTCTGGGGCAGGTGATACCTGTCCCCATCTCTGGCTCCTGAGCAGTGCTACAGATGTTCTATCCGGGGAGAAAGCAGACAGTAAAGATGAAGAACTCACAGCTCTGTCTCAGGGGACTGATTTTATTTAGAACAGAATGTGGAGAATTCCATGCATGGGGTGGAAGGGAGCTATTGAAAACAATGGTGATCTTGGTAGAGAGCAATTAAAAGGAGGCTCGTAACTCCATGGCATTAGCAGCAACAAGCAAAAGAAGAACAGCTAGGAGTTTATTAGAGAATTGGGTGAAGAGACAGGCGGGAAGAGCCTTCTTGGGATCTCAGTCCATTCTGGGAGTCAGGAAAGCTGTGTGCCATTGATAGGCTGCACCTGCTCAGGCACGATCGGCAGGAGGAGGGGCAGACTTGAAATCATTCCCCAGTTCACACACAGATCCATCAACAAATGGTAGATGCCTCACTGGCACAAGAGGCTTAAGCACCAAAGGCTGGGCTAGCAGCAACTGCTAGAAAGCAAGGCTCAGAAATAGAGTCACACGTATGCCTGATAGCCTGGCACACAGCTTTGTGTGTCCAAACTTGCACCCTCTCGGGAGAGATCAGGGGGGAAACATCCAAGCTATGAGTCCCTGGCTAAATGTTGGGGGGAAATGTAAATTTCTAGAACTGTGATAGAAGTCTCCAAGTCTCACACACACGCTGGTGAAGGGTAAGTATCTAACTGGTCAAAGGCACTTAATCACACCTTTTGACCAATAAATGGCTTATGCTGACCCAGGGGAGACTCCTAGGGAATGAGGTTAAAAAATTAAACACAAGGAAAAAAAATCTGAGCAGGGACCAAAGAGGCTGAACACTGGGGGAAAACGGATTGACTTCACAGAATTAGTCCAGCCAACTTAGTAGACAAACAATGACAAGAGATAAACAAATGAATAAACAACAACAAGAGACTCAGGCAGGGAAGGGGGAGAACCAGTTTCCAGGGTAGTTATTGTATATTATCTAAAAAGTCTAGTTGTTAACAAAGTTTTTGAGATATACAATGAAAGAACATGTGATACACAGGGGCAGAAAGTGGGCAATAGAAGGGGTCCAGAAGTGGGACTTGGTGACAAAGACTTCCAGGCAGCTGTTATAAATATGTTCAAAGGAAAATATGGAGAAAATTGAAATCACACCAAGTGTGTTTTCCAATCACAATGGAGTTGAATTAGAATATAGTGTAAATTAAATAACATAACTCCTATATGGCCAGAGGGCCAAAGAGGAAATCAAAGGAAACTAGAAAATACTTTCAGTTGAGTAAAAACAAAAACTCCACATATTAAATCATATGGGATGCAGCTAGAGCAGCACTCAGAGAGAAGTGTATAGCTGTGAATGTATATATTAAAAAATAAGAAATACCTCCTATCAACAACCTACCTTCTACCTGAAAAATAAGGAAGAGCAAAGTAAAAGCAAAATAAGCCTAAGGAAAGAAAAGTGAAAGATTAGACAGAAATACATGAAATAGAGAATAGAAAAACCTTAAAGAAAAATCAATGAAACCAAATGTCAGGTTTTTTGAAAAGTTCAACAAAATTGACAATCTTTTAGCTAGAATGATCCAGCAAAACAGGGAGAAGACTCAAATTACAGAAATGAAAGGGACTATAATGTAATATGAACAACATGATGCCAACAAATTAGATAATGTCGATGAAATGGACAAAATCCTAAAAAGGTGATAGATGTGTTAATTAACTTGACTGTGGAAATGATTTTACAATGGATATGTAAATTAATTCATCACATTGTACACTTAAATATATATAATTTTATTTGTCAATTGTACCTCAGTAAAGCTGAGAAAAAAGGAAAACAATTCCATTTACAAAAGCAGAGAAAAAGAATAAAATATTTAGGAATAATTTTAACAAAGAAGGGTAAAGCTTGCATGTAACATTGAAAGAGATTGAAGATGATCTAAGTAAATGGAAAGGCACTGTATATTCATGGGTTGGAAGAATTAATATTGTGAAGATGAAAATGCTCTCAAAATTGGTCTACAAAAACAAAGAAATCCCTATCAAAATCCCAGCTGGCCTTTTTTTTTTTTTTTGCAAAAATGGACAAGCTTATCCTAAAATTCATATGGAAATATGAGGGACCTTGAATAGCCAAACCATCTTGAAAAAGAATAAAGTTGGGAGCTCACACTTCCTATTTTCAAAACATACTTACTACAAAGTTACGGTGCTCTGAACTGTGGTAATGTCATAAGGACAGATACACAGATCAATGGAATAGAGTTACAAGTGCAGAAATTTATGGTCTATAAATTTTCAACAAAGGTGCCAAGATAATTTAATTCAACAAATGGTGCTGGGACAACTGGATTTCCACAAGTAAAAGAATTAAGTTAGATTCCGTATCACACCATGCACAAAAATTACTCCCAAACTGGTAATTCTAAATTTAAGAACCCAAACTATAAAACTCTTAGAAGAAAATGTAGGAATAAACCATGACCTTAGGTTAGGCAATGGCCTTTTAGATTTGGCCACAAAAGAATAAGCAACAAAAGAAAAGAAATAGATAAATCGGACTTCACCAAAATTAAATCTTTTGTGTTTCAAAGGACAGTACCAAGAAAGTGAAAAGGCAAGCCACAGAATGGGAGAAAATATTTGTAAATCATTTATCTGATAAGGATCTAGTATCTGGAATGTATAAGAAACTCTTATAACTCAAAACTGAAAGACAACCCATTTTAAAAAAGGCAAAGCATTTGAATAGGCATGTCTCAAAGAAGATACACAAATGATCAATAATGACATGAAAAGATGCTCAACCCCATGAGTCATTAGGGAAATGCATATCAAAACCATAATGAATGGCTGACTATAATAAAAAAGACAGACAATAACAAATGTTGGTGAGGATGTGGAGAAATCAGAACCCTCATACATTGTTGGTGGCAATGTAAAATGATATAGCACCTTTGGAAAACAGTTTGGCAGTTTTGCAAGAAGTTAAACGTTGAGTTACTATTTGATCCAGCGATTCCACCCCTAGGCGTATGTCTAAGAGAAATGAAAATATATATCCACCCCAAAAAATGAATGTTCATAGCAGCATTGTTCATGATAGGCACAAAGTGTAAACAACCCAAATGTCCATCAACAGATGAATAGATAAACACAATGTGACATATCCATATAATGGAATATTATTCAGCCACAAAAAGGTGTAACATAAGGATACATGTTACAACATGGATGAACCTTAAAAATATTATGTTAGCTGAACAAAGCAAGTAACAAAAGGCCACATATTATAAGAAATGTTCAGAATAGGAATATCTATAAAGACAGAAAGTGGATTATTGGTTGCTTTGGGTGGGGTTGGGGTAGTGATCATTAATGGGTACCAGGTTTTTTTTGGGGGCGGTGATGAAAATATTGTGAACTTTAGATTGTGGTGAACTTGATTATGAATATACTAAAACCCATTTAATTGTGCACTTTAAATTGGTGAAATTTATGGTGTGTGAATTTTATCTCAATAAAAACATTTTAAAAACTAAAAAAAAAGAAACCCAGCCCTTAGGGCTGATGGGAGACTGAGAGGACATACTGGATGGCCCCCAGGGCCTGGCTCCTCATGCTCGAGGGTCCGCTGTGGCTCTCTGTCTAAGCTGGAGGGTGGTGGCTACACCCTTCCCAGGCTCAAGCACTGGAATCTGGAGGGAAGAAAGGAACTCTTGGACCTGCACTGGCCTTGCTGCCGAGAGGTAGCTTGGTGGTGTTTTCTCAGTGCTTCCTTACTCTGGGACTTTCTTTAAGGGCACTTACACACAGCGTGAGGCCCCCACAGTGATGGGGACGCGCACTCACACCGACCTGGGTGATTTGTAATCTGAACAGCACTTTCGCCATCCTTTTCGGTTGAGTCGTTGCACCAATCCTGAGAGAAGTGCTGTTATTCCCACGTAATAGGGGAACCTGAGACCAGAGAGGTGAAGAAGGTTGCCCAAGGTCAATCAGCGTGTTAGGAGCAGAGCCAATGATCCCAGCCCAATGATTGCTCTGTTCCACGTCTACGCAACGTCTGGTCCACTTTCTGCTGAGAAAGGGAAAAGGACAGGACAGGGTCAGCCCTTCTGGTCTTTGCTTCTCATCAGGGATAAGGGTCATTGCAACATCTTTACGGAGATAACAGTGCGTAGGGATGTGGCTGTCGGGTCTACTGACAGAGGTGAGGGCTCCAGGCTGTTCAGTGATCTCACCCCAGCTTTGCTGCTGCTGTTGTTTGTTGGCAGCAATAGTGTGTTGGAGAGCTTTACTTTGCTAAGTTAGGGGAGATCATAGTTGTTGAGCTTCTAATGCATAGTCAGCAAACTCTCGTTTCACTGATGATGGATACCAGGAGCCCAGATGTCTCAGGGGGGCAGGCATGTCGTATCCCCTGGAACTCCCAACGTGCGCCTCCCCTCTAGAACCCATCCCAGACAATGCTCTACTCCTTGGGTTTACAGAAGTGTTTATTAAACAGCTCTGATAATACACTTTGGCATTTGCTTCTTGTGACCTGGTCATCCATCCCCACTCCGCTGACTTGGGCTCTGAGAGCAGAGCAGAAGCGTTGGGTTCCCCAGAAGCCTGCCATGCCTGTGCTGTGTGGGGGTCGCATGTGACATTCCCCTTCTGCATGTGACAGGTGCAGGAGCCCTGGCTCCTCTCCACGTGGGCTCCTTCTGTGCACAGGGGGCCTGCCTGGGACACCTGGCCCATTAGGAATTGGGTGCCATTCCCATCTACCAATAGCCGCATTGTGTTGTTCACTCTCCCCTGACTGTGGACCCTCGGATTCAGAAGCTCTTCCTTGGTGGCAGCTCGGGAGCTCCGCTGCTTCCATCCTTGAGGACTCATGGGAACGTATTTATTTGCTTGTTCTCACTTGGTTTTACCGGAGAACTGGGTTATCGCGGGGAGAGGGCTGCTCATTTGGGACAGCTGTTGGGTTTGGGCACCAGACCGATCATGCGGCTAGCCCTTATTCCTACGTTTGCGAAGTAACTCTTGGGGATGTTGAAAAGTGCACAGGAATGAATACATGTTTCTTATCTAGGCCTTAAAGCATGTGTTCTAAGGGTTGCTCTGCAGAACCCGGGTGCTTGCACACACACACACACACACACACACAAACACACACACACACACACCCGGGGAAACAATATAACTGTTTCTTCAGATTGCTCGCTCATTGAGATTACCTATGAAGAATAATGTGTCTGCTCTTCTTGCGACAATCCCATGGACTAAAGGACACTTTTCAGAAACAAATACCATTTTGCAAATCTTTGAAGGAATATCTGATTGAAATTTCTTTGTTCATTCTAGGTTAACTGTCACTTCCCTAGCCCAGTGGCAGAGAGCTAGCCGGCCTGCCCACTTTCCTCCTATCCCCCCTCTATCCCACCTCTTCCCTCCCTTACATTTAACACAAATGTATATTTATCACCCATTCTGCCACCAGGCCCCTGAGCATGGCAGGGCTGCCCCTCTGGGCCATGTGTCTGGGGAGCACAGCCTCCCTGGTCCCCCACACACTGTAGGGGCTGGGTGCTGTGCTGGGGCATGCGCTGCTGAATCCTTGTCGCCGTCCCAGATCTTTTGGTTTACATCATCTGCTTGGAATCTCGGGAAAGTTCATGTGGTGGGGATGCGGGGAGTCCTCAGCGATGCTTCTGGAATGAGCCTGGCTTTCCCTGCAGTGAGCACAGAGCGGCATTGTTTCCTGAAGGGCTCTACACCTCCTGTTGCCCAGCCCCAGAGCACGCAGAGAATGCGGCCCACGAGTCCCGCTCCTCCCATCCTGAGGCCTGGCAGCCTTGCCTTCCCTCTACATCGGGAGCCATCTCGCCTGGGGGTTGGGATCTAGGGCTACCTTCAACACCTGCCTTGGAGCTGCTCAAGTAGCCAACACATCCTTGGGATTGTTGAGAGCCGGGTTGTTGCATCAAAGACGGGATGGCCGAGGAGTCCTCGCTGAGTGCTGGGCCCTCGTGTCAGGAACAAGAGAAGCCCGTTGGCTTCCAGGGCTGAAGCAGCCTTATGTGAAGTGGGACTGATGGTCTCTTCCGGGGAAAGCACAAGGATTTCCCCACTCTGTCCAGGAAGGAGGAACCTCTGTTGGCTTGAGGCAGCACGAGCTTCGTTTGTGCCTTCCTCCAGGCCTCTGCAGGATCTGCCATGCCACTCGATGGTCCCGGAAGCCTAGCTACCATGGGGAAGTCTGGTCACCCCTTGAAGCCCTAACCTGTGAAGACCCCAAGCTCCCTGGGGGGCCCTCAGGTATCAGGAAACTCCAGGCAGGGCCGTCAATCTCTGCAGACCCCTTGCTGAGTGTCCCCCAGGCTGGAATGAGCAACTCAGAATAGGTTGGCGTCCGTGAGAGAAGACAGGAAGATAGGGGCTTGTGGGGAAGGGATGATGGGAGTGGTGTCAGACGTGGTCTCCTCTGGCTCGCTGTCCCCATCATCCAGGTCTTCAGTGAGAGATGGGATGATTCTGACCATACTGTCTTCAAAGTGCACCTGCTTCTTCTTGACCAGCGAGTCGGCTGGCTCCAGAGTCAGCTCCGTCAGGGTGTCTGGGCACTGGAGGGCATTGGGCTTCTTGGTCCCCTTCAGGATGCTCTTCATGTGGATGAAGAGGGAGCCAGTCCCCTCCTTGAAGGCACCGTGGAAGGTGTAGGTTTGCTCGGTGTCCCCAGAGCCAGTGGTGCTCACGGCGCTGCTGGAGGGGTCCGTGTACCGCTCAGGGGGAGCCAGCACCTCCGGGTCGGCTTTGCTCTTCTTCCGTTTGCTCAGCAGGAAGTAGGCCAGGCCGGTGATGATGAGCATGGAGCCTGGAAGGAGATGTGGGAGGTCAGGATGCTGGACGTGTGCTGGGGAGGAGCCGGACAGAGCACTGTCCAAGCGCACTGTTCCAAAGGGGCCACCGTGGCAGGCTCAGGCCCTCTGGGCTCCAGCCTGCGCATCACACCCACTTCTGATTCAGGGGAAGGCCTGGTGTCTGGCTAAGGGATGTCAGCGGGGCCAGTGCCGTGCTGGGCCCTCACCCTGATTGTTAGCCAGGGGGCCCTGTGCCTGAGGCCCCCCGCCTGTTGACAGCCGACCCTGGAGCCACCTGCCTGGCCTCTCACTGCCATGCTTGCCTCTGTGTTAGGACCACGTGTTGGGCTGGACCTGCAATGCCTGCAGTGGGGCCTGCACCCTATTTTGGATACTGGGCTCCAACTGCTGAACTGGGCTTCCTTCCATTCCCAGAAGTGGGGAGATGCTCCTTCCTCAGCCTCCCCAGGAAACATGGAGGAAAGTGTAAATCCTACTGGGTGGGGCTGGCCTAGCATGGGGCCCCCTCTTGGGTGCCCCCTCTTCCCCCAGTCTCCAGGCCAGAGGTCCCTCTGTCTCAGGCTGAGATTGCTGCTCTGGGGTCTCCTGCCAGGAGACCCGCCCTATCCAGAGGAAGCCTCTGGGCGTCTCTCGCTCTCCGAGGAGTGGGCGGTAGTGGCTCGCCCTGGCCTCGGCAATGCCGAATCCTCTGGAGTCCAACAAGGGCTGTGCAGAGTGGCCTTGAGATGCAATGACAGGTACATTAAAAGAAACCACAGGAAGGAAGAGGAGGCTCTGCCTTTCAACTTTGTCTCCCTGAGCAGTCAGCTTCCCGGCATTTTGGGCGGGTCATGAGGAGGGACATGGTTTTCACAGCTAGGGAGCGGGGAAGAGAAGGCTACTAGCAGAGGAGGTCGTGGACAAAACCCAGGGGTGGGAGCACTGAGTCCTGGCTTCTAGCTGACTAGCACGGTCTATGAGGTGGAGGGGAAGATGATGAGGCTTTGAGGGTCCCATCACGGCATGCCTTCCAAAACCAGGCTGAGGAGTTTGGACCTGAATGGGTAGGCACTGGGGAGACATGGAAGTGTTTGCACAGAGAATTGACCATCTCACCCTCTGAAGGCTCTGAACACACATAGGCATTGGAGGAAGGGTCTCCGTTTGTGGGTGCAGCCTCTGGACCTACATGAAGGGACATTCCTGCTACTTGATCAGCGTGAAGGATGCCTGACCCTTCCTCATCCTGTGATCTAGGCCAGGGAAGTCAGTGGGGCCATGGGGGGCCCTGGAGCTGGTGTTACTGAGGCCTGTGCGGGGGGATTCAGCCCCTCCTGCTCAGAGCCCAGGAGCCTGTGGTGGGGGCTCCCTGCCTCCACTAACTCCCGGAGCTCCTACCTGGGATGGTCACGTGCCAGACCAGGACAGGGTGGAGAAAGCAGGCCACAGACAGCAGCATGTACGCCAGGAACTTCTGGAAGCAGCCCAGCCAACGGGCTTTCTCCCTTGCTCTGGAGGCCAGGGACTCTGGTCGACACCTGGCGGGAGGGAGTCCAGGATTAGCAGGCAGTGGGAAACAACCCAGAAAGGCCCAGAACGTGTGAGGCTGGGATGGGGTCCTGCTGTGCCCATTTCTCTTTAGTGGCCTCTTGCTGAACTCTCCCCAGGGGCTGGAGTCCTTACCATGGGTTCCACAGTCCAGGGTCTTGCCTGAGTCCTTCCACAGGGCCTATAATTTTTCTGAAAGGCTGCCTTGCCCTGTCTTTCTGTCAGGGGTGAAGGGAGCTAAATGATACCAGAATTCAGCAAAGTCAGAGGGAAGGAGAATAGGAGACTCAGGGGCCCATTGGGAGGTCCCCAGTGGAGTGGAGAAGGCACGCAGTATGGGAAACAGCTGGCCGGGACAGCTGTGTAGACTGTGCACTGCACAAGCCGCCTGGCCACCTGAGTGAACAGGCTGGAGTCCAGCTCCACCTTGCTCACAGAGCCTCACTTAGGCATAAGATGGCATCAGCCCAGAGGGGCTTCTTTTTAAACTGGCCCGCAGGGACCACACATGGGCCTGGCAGAGGCCTGATGCCCAGCAGGTTTCCTCAGCGGTGTTGCCTCCGGGTTTCAAAGGAGAAAAGGGCTTCCCTTTAGGTCCATCTCCTTCATCCTGTGAGTTGGTCTGGAGCAGGGCTCTGCCCAGGCTAGTTTGGGGGCAGTGGTGGGGGCTGGAGGATGACGCGTGCTGATTGCGAGCACGGCCCTCCTCCCGCACACCATGGCCATGGCTCACTGGTGCCCTCTGGTGGACATTGTTTTGTGACCAGACCCTGGCTGGGAGAGGAGGGAGTCCAGAGCGGGGGTGAAATGCTCCTTTGGATTCAGGGCTCCTCCCTCCCTGTCCCAGAGAAGTTGCAAAGATCCCTTGACAGTGCCATTCATCAGAAAGGAGGAAGCCTGTTGCCTCAGGGCTGATGACCTTGGGAGGCAGCTGATGGCCTTGCAAGGTACCGGGACAGCTGAATTTGAGGCCTGGCTCTTTCTCTGACTACCTAGAGATGCAACTGTTGAGGTTCTGAGAGCTGTGGTCCAGGGACAGCCGTTGGCCACACTGATGACAGCTTCTATGAACTGAGCACTGCTGGACAG
The DNA here is from genome assembly GCF_002201575.2 of Neomonachus schauinslandi. Classification (NCBI taxonomy): domain Eukaryota; kingdom Metazoa; phylum Chordata; class Mammalia; order Carnivora; family Phocidae; genus Neomonachus; species Neomonachus schauinslandi. Next base: position 115,959,109 of record NC_058408.1, read on the forward strand.
CAAGTATGGGCCTCCATGGCCATGTGGCTTCCCGAGATCCTTGCAGCCCCTGACTTGTGCCTGGGTCCTAGCAGGAAAAAGAACCAGTTCTCAAATCTAGCTCTGCTTACTCCGCAGGGTCCTCACCTCTCCATGGGTGCCTTGGATGGCAGGTGCAGCTACGGGCTATTCTTGGAGGTGGGGAGGGACTCTGCAGGGGCTTCTGGGTGGGAACGGACCCTGCATGAATGCTTCCTTCCACTCCCCTGGTTGGGAGCAGAGAAAGGGGACCACTGAGCCCTGGGCACCTGAGCCCATGTCTGGGCAGGGGCTGGCTGCACGGTGGGGAGGGAACCTGTCCGCAGCTACTTTGGGAGCAGGCCATCACGTGGGCTGTGGCTTCACGGGTGGAGGAATCTGGGGGTGTCTGGGGCTAGGAGGTGGTGGAAGGGCTGCTCTGGAGGCTACTTACTGGAAGCAGGTGGCCAGCAGCTGAGCCACAAAGTAGGCCCCTTCACACACAGAGATGACACTTCCTATAAACCTGTGGTGGAGACAGGGAAGGGAGGTCTGGAGACATCTGATCTGCCCTTCGGTCTCCCAGAGCCTGTTTTCCCACAGCATCTGGGGCTCCTGGCCATACAGCCAACAGACTGACCAGGAGTTCCCTGGCCTAATGCCGCCCCCCAGCCAGCATCTGCCAGGAGCTGCCTCCGTGCCAGGGTTGGGCTTCAGTGGAGGGGTGCGAGCCCGGGCCCAGAGATGGGTGAGAGGCTGCCTTGACCCCGGCCCCCGTGTGGCCACTGGCAGGCCCGTCATCCTACCTACTGTCACTAGCATGACATGCGCTGCTCGGTTGTACGAACTTGAAGGCTGGATCTGTTCCAGACTCCTTTCCTTCTCCCTCTTTGCCCACTGTTCAGTCTCTGGCCTCACCTATATGACCTGAGTTTGGGCACTGCCCCCTGACCCCTGCACTTGACTCCCCTTTTCCGCCTCCCTAACTCCCCGCCATCCCTTCTCCCTTTCCTGTTCCTCCACTCCATCCCCACTGGCTGCCCTGAGGCTCCTTCTGACACCTGAATATGACCGTGGTCTTCCCAATCCACATTGCTTCAAAAGCTCCTCATGTTCCAAGTGTGGTCCAGGGAACTTCCAACCAGAATCTTCTGGGAAAGATGTGAAATCATAAATTCCTGGGCCAGCCTCAGACTTTATATATCAGAATCTTCAGGAATGGAGCTTATATGTTTTATTGAAGGGTCCTACTGGCCTATAAAATTGAAATTTCTTAACATGCCTTTAAAGCCTTACATGAACATCCCTAGTCCTCTGTCTACACAGGAAGCTACAGGGCCTTTGCACAAGCTAGCCCTTCTTGGAAGGACTCCTCTTTCCTCCTTTATCTGTCTGGTGACCTCTTGCTTCTCCCTGTTTTACTGTGGTCCCTCAGTTACCAGTCTGTGAACTCCCTTCGTCAGTTCCCTCCCTAATTCTTCCCTGCAGCCCAGGCGCACTCTGGGAATGGCTTATTGTTAAGTGCTCCATGGACACCACTGGAGTGAATGAACGAGTGAAAGGTGGTACTACCTCACAGGAGAAGGTGGCTTGGGGCCACAGTTTCCTCAGGGACCTGGGCATTGCCCCTGCTACTGATCAGCTGTGTGCCTTTAGGCAAGGGGCTTGACCTTCCTGTGCATCAGCGTCCTCCTCTGTAAACTGACCGTAATTACAGGCGCAAGATTTGAACCCAGCCCTTAGACTCCAGAGCCTAGGTTCCTAACAAGCACACCAGCGTGCGTGCTTTGTAAAACAAGGGCCATTGCCTTTTTCTAGATCCTGGGATGGGGGACAAGGAGGAAGCTGAGGCTTGGGCAGTAGGGTGACTCGCCAGGTGCCCCGTCTGGTGCTGTGGAGGCTGTGCCTCTTGAGGCCAGGAAGGTCTGGTCACTCAGGAGGGGCAGCGAATCCAAGCCCAGAGCCCTGCCATGGTAGCAGGGTCCCACAAACCAAGCCTCTGCCCGGGGCGCCACACCAGCCACGCAGACCCTTCAGCCAATCCAGCCCAATCCCTTCGCTGTCTGTGGGCGAGCGTGAGGAAGGCGGCGAGGGGCCCTGCGGGAAAGAGAAAGATGGGGAGGAAGCTGGTGCGCAGAGAAGTGGAGAAGAACAAGGAGAAAGCCCATGCTAGCTCAGTGCCTATGGGAGCCTGCTCTGAGCCTCGGCCCCTGCCGGGTCCCGGGGACACAGGGGAGGGAATGACAGTGACACAGGGGTGTGCTACAATCGACCAACGTCCTGAGTGTGGGGGTACGCGGAGGCAGGAGTCTGAGATCTGCAGGGGAGACTGCGTGTGTGTGTGTGTGTGTGTGTGTGTGTGTGTGAGGGAGGGCGGCAGACAGGGAGGAGGGAGGCGTTGCGATGGCCTTTGAGGAATGAGTGGGGATGAGTGCAGGAGGGATGGGCGGGCAGTCAGGGGCTCCCATCCCGGGCGGCTGTGGAGGAGTGCACAGGGAGAACATAAACTAGCTCACAGCGAGTGCTGGGGGGACCCTGAGGCCGGAAATCATGTCTTCTAGACTGGACGGCCGAGTGACCAGAGGGGCCTGGTGTCCCCTGGGGACAGGGACAGAGCAGTCAGGAAGGGGCAGGGTTCTGGGCAGAACGCGGTTTGCATTAACTGGCTATGGACCTGACCTGTTACAGGAGGGCAATCACACCTACCTCTTACTTGAGGTGAGGTTTGTGGGTAAGCTTGGTAGGGAGAGGAGGAGAGGAGGAAGGCCAGGCTGGCTTCTGGACTCCGGGGAGACAGGGCGCGGTGGCCGGGGACAGGCTCAGTAAGACATGGAGCAAGTTCAGAGTGAAGAGAAGTCACTTCCAGGCAGTGGGGGCCCCAGGCTCGGGGCAGGTTTCCCAGGGCAGAATGCCAGGAAGGAATATCAGGCTTTGGGAATGTCCAGGTAGATGGTAAGTCACCCTGGGTGCTCAACGGGATGAGCAAGGGCTTGGAGGTGAGGTGATGTAGGTGAGTTTGAGAAAGAGTCAGAAGCTCCTGAGGTGTAAGTTGGGTGACAAGAAATAAAATGGAGACCAGGAGATGGCAGAAGAATAGGGTCTGGAGGCCGTGGCAGTGGCTGAAGGTTCCGGAACAGCCCCATGTTTCTAGGTGGCTAATTTCGTGCCAGAGGGGCAATGGGCTGGACGGGTGGAGGATGGATGGAGACGGTGGGTGTGGTGACCTAGCAAATCCAAGAGCTGCCCTGGGCAGCGAGGCAGGGATGAAGATGGATGTGGACGGGGAGGAGGCGGCTTGGTGACCCCGCAGGACAAAGCACAGGTGCCCCGTGTCCCTCAGGATGGGGCTGCTGAGGAGCCGGTTGTCAGAGCCGGCTGGAACCCCAGGCTGTCCTCTGTCATCAGGCCACCACTGCACAGTGATGTCCTGCCCGCCGGCAGGCATTTGTGAGGCAGTTGGCAGGGAAGAGAGGACAGAGGCTAGGGAACTAGATGGACCCAGGCCTGAGTCTGGGCCCTGCTGCTCATGAGTTTGTTGGGCTGAGCTGCTCACTCCCTCTGAATCTTCTAATCTGAAAAACTAGGACAGTATGCCCTTCTCCGGTGCTGTCAGAGTTAAAGGACAGAACGTAAATAAATCGTTTTTCTGTGCTTGGCATGTAGAAGGGCTCAAATACATAGTGTTTGGATCTGATTCCTCTCTCTCTACAACAAGAACTCAGTTCATGTTCGCTGAACAAAGAGATGATTGAAAACATAGATGGGTGGATAGATGGCTGGCGGGCTGGATGGGTGGACAGACAGACGGATGAATGGATGGATGGATGGGAGGATGGGTGTGTAGGTGGATGGATGGAAGGATAACTGATTTATGGGGTGATCTGACCGAAGCCCTGCCCAAACCAGAGAATATCCTAGAAGCCCCCTCTACTTCTTCCACCTGAGGGATGTGATGGAGTTAGCATGGGAAAGGGGTGGGGGCTGCTCTGTGCTAGTCTGACAGACTCGGGGTGAGCCAAAGCAGAACGTGCAGGCAGGGAAGGGCACATGCGCACATACTCACAGCAGATAGAAAGCCAGGCTTTTGAACTGCCCCTGGAGGAAGGTCTCAGTGCCCACGCCGATCAACACTAAGAGGGGAAGAGGAGAGGGGAGAGTGGGCCTGGGTGCTCCAGCCACATGGCGGCCCTGTGGAAGGTTCCCTGGCTGTGGAGTGAGCCTTCTCCCTGGGGACTGAGAGCTAGGATAGGCTCTTCTCCAAGTGGCACAGGGATTGGTGGCTGGGAAGATGCAAGGGAGCAGGGAGCCTTCTGGATTAGTCTCTGGAAACCAGAGAGGTTTCAGGCAGAACCCCAGAGGTCTTTTACTCCAGTCCCCAGAGCACAGATGCCTTTCCTTCTCTGCCCACATTGGTCGTGCCACCACGCCTCATGCCCCCACAGAGAGCTCATGCTCACAGGTCACCAGCCCCTCTGCTCCACAGCTGTCCTCCACATGTCATGGCTTCAAGGGTCCTCACTGTCCTGCAGGCCATACCCATATGTGCCGTGTGTCTGGGTTCAGTGCTTGGCCGTGGGTGGGACCTCCCCAACCCCGGTTCGCTTGCCCAGATCACTGTTCTAGCTGTTTCTGTGACCCCGTTTTCACTTGCTTGTTTGGTGGCTGTATCACACAATCCTGGCTCCTTGCTTTGGACCCAGTGCTGGTTAAGCCCCTGAGGGTTTGCTCTGACACAAGAAGCTGATCGGCTTCATCCTCCTTCTTACCCGTTCTTGGCAGTTGGTATTTGTGCTCAAGCACCTGACCTTCCGTTTGTCCAGGGTGAATATTGTCTTGGACCCAGCTTTCCAGACTTGCTGGCTCCTGGCTGTCTCCACTCTGGTGGGAATGGTGCTGGTGGGGAGGACATTTCCTGGGGGGCTCATGCGTATGGGGGGTGTCACGTGGATGAGACCCTCATTGCCATGGCTGTCTCCACCATGTTTAATACGAGGGTGCTAGTATTATTTAGGCAAATGCTTATCTATTTAGTTTTCACTCTGTATCCTGTCCTGTTCTCAGCACTTAGCATGTATTAACTTTTTAAATCATCACAACAGTCCTAGGTGAAAGTATTATGTTATCTTCATTTTACAGAGGGGAAACTGAGGCACAGAGAACATAGGCAAAACCAACCTACCAACCTAGGTCATTCCAGCATTTCAGTCTCACACCTGCCAGTTAATAGCTGAGTCACTCAATCTCTCTGAGCCTCAGATTCCTCCTTATCCCTCTTGCACATAATGGTTATAGGGATTCGATCAGCTGACTGATGCCGAGCACCTCACAGGTGCTCAGTCCCTTGCTCATGTTCCCGTGGGCAGTCTTTGGAGATTTGCATGGCCTTGCAGCGAGTGACCAGCAGGTGGCAGGAAAGGGTCTCAGGAACCCAGACCTTTTCCCTGATTTGTTTGGCATGTGGAGAGTTATTCTGATGCTTTTTGATGGAAACAAAAGGTCTATAGTCAAAGGGGCATTCTCGGAATGCTGTAGTGGCAGCCCTGGTTTGCAGTTAAAAAAACAAATCGATGAAACAGCAGAGAAGAGAGAGAGCTGGGTTGGAATCCCCATTTTGTGTGTTCTTCCCTTGGTAACCATGGGTAAGCACTTAGCACAGAAGGGGGTGCTGGGCCGTCCCTGTGGGCAGAGGCCTGAGAGTGGGTCTTGAAATATCAGCCTCCACAGGATGGGCAGGGAGGGCCTTGAGTGTTTTGGGGAGGCTGAGTGACAAGTTCAGACTGGCATTTAGAGAGCAACCTGACCTCGGGCTACAGGGTAAGAGGCTTTGGTGATATTTGGCTGAGTTAAAGCGGCAGATAGGAGGTGGCGACCATGCTCCGGGTGCTCTGGGCCTCCCCATCTCCCAGCACACTGGTAGCCACTGGTTCCTTTGTTGGCCTGGCCTGGAGCAGAGTTCTGGTCGTGGCTCCTGAAGGTGTGCCCGGGTGACCTTGCTTACCGGCTTAATACGAGGGTGCTAGTAGGCACAGGAGCTCAGGAGGGGAGGGTTGGTTCTGCCTGAGGGCTCCAACGAGGAGGCTCCCCAGGCACAGAGAAGGGCCTGCCTTGCCATTGCAGCCTGTTTTTTTTTTTTTTTTTTTTTTCCAGGGTAGTGGAAGGCGGAAGCGTGGGACCAGAAGGCATCTGGGTTTGGAAGCCCCCTGGGTGTGCCAGCCCAGCTGCCTCTCAAGGAAGTCCCAGCACGTGCCGCACGCTGCACTAGCCCCCTGCCCCGTCCCCCCCCACCCCCGCATCTTGTGTAGTCTGCACCGCATCCCTAAAGGTGGGAATCATCCACCGCATGTTATTTATGGAAACATTCCAGCCAGGCCCCTGGAGGTGCAGCATCTTGCCCACAGCACGCTGGTGGGAAAGGGCAGAGGGAAGCCAGAAGCAGGACTGACTTCCGGGGGCCCCAGGAACCCCCAGCAGAGGAAGGACTCTGGTGGGAATGGTGCTGGTGGGGAGGACATTTCCTGGGGGGCTCGTGTGTATGGAGGGGTGTCACATGGATGAGACCCTTGTTGCAATGGGCAGTGGACCAGCTGAGAATGGATTTTTGTAATGTCTGCCACAGGAAGAATCAGGAAACGACCATCTCACTCCCTCAGGGACCTGCTTGGTGCCTAAGCTGCGGGTGAGTGTGGTGACTGTCCAACCGCCCCTCACCCGAGGCCTCTGGCGAGGGGCCCTCAGGCTGAGCAGAGTTCTCTTCTGAATGTCAGAAGTCGCCACAGCCCAATCTCCTTGCCCAGGGCAGTTCTGCCCAGCAACCCAAGAGTTCTGGTAGGCCAGGGCCAAAGTCCCCAGCGATCAGCCTGCACCCTCGTTTATGGCACATCCCGAATGCCGGGCCTGGGCAAAGCAAGGCTCTGCGAAGGAACTATGCGCTGGAGCTTGGGCCGACTGTCGTGCAACCCGGAAGTGAAGAGCTGTGGAGGGTGGGAAGAGGTCCCAGCACCCTGCCTGCAGGCTGAATGCAGCTCCATTCTGTCTGGGAACCGAGGACAGCTCCACAGACAAGGAAGGCAAGGGGAGGCTGGGAGCATGGAGCAGCACGAATGAGAGTCTGGGGCTGCTGCGGCCGTGGTTCTGTGGGCTTCTCTGTGCAGTTCCTGAAACCGGGTAAGGTCACAGGTTCTGCCCTGGGGCAGTGACAAGTGTGGCTTCCTGGGCCCACACCCTCAAGTCTTTTTGCACCTTGCAACTTCCCCCTACCCCTCCGAGGGAGCCAAGTCCACTGAGAAAGCTGTGCCCTGTGGTGCCGGGGGAAAATCCCATCCCCACAGTCTGGGTGCAGACAAGTACCCTGGGCATTAGACCTGCTTCTTCGAGAACTTACTCTCCTCCCTAGCACTTATCTCCCCAGAGGTCTCCTGGGCTTCTGAACATCACACCAGTTGCCATGACTAAGGTAAGTGAGCCAGGAATGGTCTCCTTGTGAAGATATTCCTGCTGATCCCTGGGGCAGCAACACTCCCAGAGACCAGACCTGGTAAGCTAATGGCTGGGCTCTCTGGCAGAAAATGGGAATTGACTCCCATGTACTTAAGACTGTTAGGTGAGAGAGATGGCCCTAATTATAGCAATGCAATTTGGGGTTTCTTTGTTACAGTAGGCTGCACTGATGGAAGCTGCCCACCAACTCTTTGCAACTCCTCTCATCAAGAGGTGGAGTCTAATTCCCCTCCCCTTGAATGTGGGCTAGCCTTAGTGACCTGCTTGCCCAGTAGAAAGATACAGACTTACACTGCTGATTCACAAAAAGCTTCCTCCCAGCCCTCTTCAAATGCTTGTTCTGCGGGTAGCCACCCCCCTTGTAAGAAGTCTGATGCTCCTGAGACCACCATGTGTGAGGAAGCCCAAGTGAGCCATGTAGAGAGAATGCTAGAGAAAGAGAAAGACAAAGAGAGAGAAAGAGAGATTCATGGTCAGCGCCCCGCTGGCTCAGCCCTCTCCATCAGGCATAGACGTGTCAGTGAGGGAGCTTCTAGATGACATCCCAGCCCCAGCAGGTACGAAGCAGAGAAGAACGGATGAGCTAAACCAACAGTCAGAAGCAAAGAGCCATGGCAGCCACCCCACCTGAGATCTCAGCCCTCATGCAGCTGAGATGAGCCATCTCTCCTGTTCTCTGCCTGAATTCCTGAGCCACGACATTTCAAGCATAATAAAATTGATGTAGCCTTAGGTCACTAGAGTTTGGAGTGGTTTTATTATGAGGCCACAGATAATTGGAAAAGCAGCTTATCCTATCCTCTTAACTACCTGAGATTTTTGGCCCAGAAGTCCCTGTGTCTGGTCTGGTCTATATTCTGACTCTCAGCAGGGAGCGTGCCCCCAAAGCCCCTTGGGCCTCTGGCCCTTCTCACTGGTCACCAGCTTGGTTGTCAGAAAGCCAACTAGTGGGCTCCTCGGTCCTGCAGCACCTCTCCGCCTGCTTAAATTCAGGCACAGCCTGGGAGATGGAGTTTCCTAGGAGTGGGGTGGTGTCTGGGGACTTCTTTTGGGCTGTAGAATCCTATTGGCAGTATCCTATCTTAGGATTTCATGCAGGATCGGTGAGCTCTGCCTCATCTAAAGCAGCTCCCTCTACAGATTCATTTCACAAAGATTCCCAGTGGACAAAGTGAGGAAAGCAAAAACTGAGACCCTCTAATGCAGGAGAATTTTGTGAACTGCATCCAGTACTCACCCCGGACAACCGCAGAGTCATGGCAACTGGTGTGATGTTCAGAAGCCCAGGAGACCTCTGGGGAGATAAGTGCTAGGGAGGAGAGTAAGTTCCATGGCCATTGCCATGGAAGCTCCTAGCCTGCTGTTCTCACTGAACTGTGGGGGGAACAAGCTGACTTTGGAAGGCACCAGAGTTCCACGTGACAGAGATACAGGACTCCAAGATGGTTTGACTGACGGTCTGGAGTTTCCTAAGTGTTTTTCCAGGGGACTAGTTTCCAGAACTGGGGTATTTCAGAAGCCAGGAAATGAGCATAATGTGTGGCCTTAAATTGGAAGGAGTGTTAGGTGAAAAATGGGACTGGTATGTGAGAAGAGGTTTGGTCATCTTGTCTCCTGCATGTCTGCCTCCCCAGGACTATACAGATAGACCACCTGCTCTCTCAGAGGCCTCCTGTCGACCCCACGGATGAGAATAGGCTTTGTGGAATTGGCCCTAGGAACTCTGCCAGGTTTCCAGAGTTAGGCAGGGCTGTCTGTAAGACACAGAGAAGTTATGGCATCTGGCAGAGACTGGACGAGGGAGAGGTGAGCAGGGCACCTGGGCACAAAATTTAAAGAGGTGCTCACTCTAAGCTCAAGAAGGTGCTCACCCTAAATTTAGAGAGGGACACCCCAAATTTAAAGAGGCGCTGAACCTCCATGTAAGGAGGCGTTCACTCCCAGGGCCATGCAGTGGGTAGCATTGGCCCCTTTGTGATCACGAGAATGAGTGCCTCCCACCCTGGCATCTGGAGATGTTCTTGGCCCAGGGTTTGGGAGCCTCTAAACTACTCGTGGAATCTGGTCTGTCCTTCTGGTCCCCCTTCCTCCGTACCAGCTAGCCTGGCTGGTAGCTCTGATACTCCGCCCTCTCAGGGCTCTAGTTTCAGTGTGCCACGGGCAACCGGTATCAACAATTCACTCGCACAAATGACCCTGAGGCCTTTTCCCAGAGCTGGGCATGGAGACAGAGGAGATAACAGTTTGACGGTGGAAATGAATGTCAGACATGTCCCCAGAATCAGGGCTTCATTATAATCAATTCTCCGTAAGAAGAAAATTGTCCCCAAGGACAGCCTTGATTCCTAGCTGCGTTGGTTTTTGCGCTGCAGGTGGGAGGGGTGCCGGGCAGAGCTGCAATGTAAGTGCTTTTATACCACCATGAAGCGGCCCGTCGACTCCTTCCGTCCCTCCCTGTTATCTGTCCCTCAGGGTCCTGTTACTCCTCGACCCAGGCCCACAGAACCACGTTAGGAGCCCACCCTGGTACAGTCCGCCCTACCCTTCTGTCTCACCGCTCCTGCACAGCGCCCCGGGGGGCTGCTTACTTGGTGCCGGTTAGAGTCAGCCCTTCCTCCACAAGCATTTGTGGACAAGCCTGGACTCCTCACCTTGTCCCCTTCCCTCTAGTCTCTGTCCCCCCTGTCTGGGCCGAAGCACAGCATTTTCTTCTCCCAGGGGCCAGGGCTTTCTTCTGAGTAGCCTTCCTGAGTGGCTTGTTCTAGTTCAGGTTAGCAGGGCCAGAGGTGCTGGACTGAGACCCCGTGGCACACCACCTTCTCTGCATCCTCCTGGGTGTCCTGAAGCTTTGGTCTCAGAGTGTGGGTGGAAACTGCGAGGGTGCTGTGCTGTAGCAGAGAGAACGTGAGGCTCGATCAGGAAAGCTGAGTGCTGGTTCCTCAAGCAAATCATCACTCTCTCGTCTGCTTCCTCTTCCGGAAAATGGGGATAATAAAAGCATGCATAAATGGCTGTGAACATTCAGTCTTAGTAAATTATCGAGGGTTGTGCAAATGTAGATGATGGCTAATAGAATTATCAGGAGAGGAAGGTTGTTCCTGCCTGAGAGAGGCAAACACTCTCAAGGGGGAGGAGAGGGTTTATTCTCATCCTTTCCCTCCATTAATACACATTTTTATGGTGGCTAAAGAGCTCTTCTCTATACACCGATGGTTGTTCATTGATTTTCCTGTCTTAGGTCCCTTCTGCAGGCCTGATTGGGATATCAATAGTCCAAAACCCCATCCACTTCAACATCTCTTGTGTCATGTCCTCTGTGCAACCTGCTAGGGATGCCAAGGGCTTGGGGCGCATGTGCTCCAGGGGATGTGGCCTGTCCGTGGTGCTGACTGCTGAGGGGCTATCCTGGCGGCCACATCCCAGCCTCATAACTCACCCTGTTACAATTATTGGTCCTCTTCAGCCTCAAGTATGGTGTGTCTCCTACTGGTCTTAGGGTCTGTAAGGATGTCTCAGGTAAGGAAGTACCAGCTGATGACAATGGCTGGGGATGGTTTAGGTTCTAAAAGGGTCATGGCTGGTTATAGAGGTAAAAGCTAGATTTGTACCATTTCTAAGAACATGAAGATGTTGGAGCCAGTTGCTAAGAATCCATTGAGATAAGAAGGTAGTAGCTGTAGGTTTCTTAGGTCGGGAGAAGCTGTCGCAGAGTCTAAGCATGACAGGAAGTTTTACCTATATGTTGAGAGGTGTTCAGCTGATACATATGAGCCAGGGTTCAGAGACACTGTGAGAAAAGGCTAAGATTTTATAGTAGAAAATTCTAGATATTCAAGTAGAAGAGATTTTAGAGTATAGCATGGCCCTCAGTACCCCTCACACCTCCCACAAGCCTGTGTGGGGAGAATTTCCTGAAGGCAAGAGAGTGCACCAATTTGGATTCTCTAAACTTGATTCTCTAAACATGAGTTATAGACCAAAGTTGACCAGCAAGGAGGTCTATTTTAATTGGCCTTGTAGAAGGCTTTGTGGTAGATTGCAATAATGCCCCTGTCTGTGTCTACACTTTTTGTTATGTGACTTTGCAGTCCCCCACACTAAAGTGAAGTCTCTTTCCCCACCCCTTGAATCTGAGCTCAGCAATGTGACTTGCTTTGGGCAAGAGGATGTTATCAGGTGTCATGCAAGCAAAGATATGAAATGGGTTCCTGAATTGGGCCTGCTCTCTCCTGCCTCTGCCATTATCATGCACATCTGCCTGAGCCAACCTGCCAGAACATGAGGGACACAGAAAGCAGAATGGTCCTTGTTTCCTTGTAATACTACCTTCCCACACTTCCGTCCACGCCCAGACAACCATTGATCCGCTTTCTGTCACTAGAGATTAGTTTAAATCTTCTAGAAGTTTATAAAAATGGAATCATACAGTAGGTGCTCTTTTTTGGCTGTCTACTTTCATTCAGTATAATTGTTTTGAGGTTTATCCATGTGGTAGCACGTATCAGTAGTTACGCCTTTCTATTGCTAAGTAGTATGGATATGCCTTCAGTAGTTTATAACTCATCTGTTGATGGGCATTCGGGTTTTCTCTAGCTTCTGGCTATTACAAATAAGGATGCTATGAACATTCATGAACAATTTTTGTATGGATGTTTGCTTTCTTTTCTCTTGGGTATAAATAGCTAGGTGTGGAATGGTTGGATCATGTGGTAGGTATATGTTTAATTTTTTAAGAAACTGCCAAATCGTTCCCAAAGTGAGTGCACCATTTTACATCAACATCAGTTGTGTATGAGAGTTCCCCATCCTTGCCAACATTCAGCACTCAGTATGGTGAGTCTCTTTATTTTAAGCCATTCTAATTTTATGTAGTAGTATCTCATTTTACTTTTGATTTGCATTTCCTTCATGACTGATGATGTGGAACATCTTTTCATGGGCTTATCTGCCATCATATGTCTTTGTTAACTTGTTTTTTCATTCTCTTAACATTATATTTCAAAAGGTGAAGTTTTTAATTTTGATGGCATGCAATTTATCATTTTGTTCTTTTATCGGATTGAACTTTTGATATTGTAAATAAGAAATATCTGCCTAACTCATTACAAAAGTTATCATTACTTTTAGGTAACTGGATAAACCTGTTTGTAGTTTTAGGAGCGTGCCTGGGTGGCTCAGTTGGTTAAGTGTCCGACTCTTGATTTAGGCTCAGGTCATGATCTCAGGATCTTGGGATTGAGCCCCATGTTAGGCTCCAGGTTCTGCACAGAATCTGCTTGTCCCTCTCCCTCTGCTCTTTCCCCCAACTCTGTGTCTCTTTCTTTCTAAAATCTTTAGAAAAAAAATAAAAGTTTTATCATTTAGGTTTCACATTTAGGTCTATAATCCATTTTAGTCTTTTTTGTGTATGGTACAAGGTATAGATAGACATTCATCTTTTGGTAAATGGATATTGTTCAGTACCATTTGTTGAAAGTTATTCTTTCTACACTAAATTGTCTCTGTACTTTTGTTAAAAGTCTGTTGTTTATATATGTCTAGGTCTATTTCTGGACTCTATTCTGTTCCATTAATCTACTTGTCTTTCTTTGTGTCAATACTGTATTGTCTTGGTTTCTGTAGGCTTATAATAAGTGTTAAAATCAGGTAGTGTTAATGTCCTTTGCTCTTTGATTACAAAATTGTTTTGGTTATATTAGGACCTTTGCACTTCCATGTGAATTTTAGAAACAGGCTTCAAGTTTTAGAAAAAACTCTGTTGGGATTTTGACTGGGATTGCATTTAAACTGTACAGCAGTTTTGGGAAGAACTTACATCTAAACATTGTTGAGTCTTTTGACCATGAGCAGGATATATTTCTCCATTTATTTAGGCCTTTTTACTACCTATCAGCATTTTTTTTTTTTTTTTTTAGTTTCCAGTGTACAGGTTTTTATTTATGCTTTTGGGGTCACATTTATCCCCAAGTATTTCATATTTTTGATGCTATTATAAATTATATTTAAATTTTTTCATTTTCTAATTTTTTGTTGCTGTTTGTTGTATATTGATTTTGTCTTCTGCAACTTACTAAACCCTTTATTAGTTCCAGTAGCTTTTCTGGTAGATTCCATCAGATTTTCCATAGATGACCATGTCATCTGTGAATAACAAGTTTTTCCTCTTCCTTGCTGATCTGTATGCATTTTATTTCTTTCTCTTGTCTTATTATACTGGTTAGAATCTTTAATATAATGCTGGCTAGAAATGGTGATAGTGGACATCCTTGTCTTGTTACTAATTTAGGAGAACATTTGATCTTTTACTTGTAAGTAGCTCTAGGGCTTTTTGGCAGATGCTCTTTATAGGCTGAGAAAGTTTTCTTCTCTTTCCAGTTTGATGATAGTTTTTGTCATGAAATAATGTTGAATTTTGTCAAATGCCTTCTCCGTACCTATTTTTATAATAATATAAGCTTTTTTTTTAGTTCATTAACAAGGTCAGTTATATTAATTGATTTTCAAATATTAAAGCAACCTTAATGTTTCACTTGTTTATGATATACTATCCCCTTGACATTTATTTTTTTGATTTGCTAAAACATTCTTTGGACTTTTACATCTGTGTTTTGAGGGATATATGTCTGTAATTTCCTTATTGCTTTCATCTGGTCTTGGTATTAGAGCAATCTAGTTCTAGAGAATGAGTTGAAAAGTATCCCTTTCTTTTCAGACTTCAGGAAAGTTTCTGTAGCAGAGATGGTATGCCGATATGCTACTTTTGGTGATGATATCATTTATAGCCCTGCAGGGTTCACTGATACTGTTGAGGATATTGCCTCTAACACAGAATAGCATCTTTCTTGTAAGGACTTATAGGGGAGATTTCTTCTAGGTCTTAATTTCAGGTCAAAGTATTTGCCCAAGGTATTTGCTTCTTTTTTTTTTTTAAAGATATTTTTTATTTATTTATTTGACAGAGAGATAGAGAGCACAAGTAGGTCGAGCGGCAGGCAGACGGAAAGGGAGAAGCAGGCTCTCTGCTGAGCCGGGAGCCCGATGTGGGGCTCGATCCCAGGACCCTGGGATCATGACCTGAGCCGAAGGCAGCCGCTTAACTGACTGAGCCACCCAGGTGCCCCGGTATTTGCTTCTTATTCTTTCTCACATTCAAAAAGAATGCATCTGCTCACCCTTCCGCATGACAGCTTTCCTGGTGCCAGAAAAAATGACCATATCTCTGGGTACTCTCCATCCATGCCACATAACCCATGTTTCTTCATCAGACCTTCTCCTGGCCTCTGTAATCTAGGAAGGTTCAGGGGGAGCCTACGGAAGGCTCTCTCTCCTCAGCATCTGCCACTTGTATATAAGAACAATCCTTTTTGGATAATAGCCCTCTTCAGATGGTTGTTCAGAACTAAGAACAATTCTAAGAATTGTCAGCCCTTAAAAAAAAATGAGGCTACCATCTTCCTTCTGATTTGGTCACTACATGTAGTATAGAAATAACCAGTTTCCTGTGGGCTGATCCTAATGACCCAACCTCAAAATGTGAAGGCAAAGGTTACTCAGTAGAAGACTTCACATTCTAACTCCTTCCTCACTTTGCAGTTTCAAGGGTCATAGATTGCCATGTTCCCTTCCTCTGGTCTTCCTTCTTTTTCCATCTCATAGGAAGAGCCCATCACTCATGCTATACAGTCCCTGGGTTCTACACATTCCTCTAAAAATTAACCAGCACTGACTGAGAATCTATGTGCCAGGCAGCTTTCTGCTTTAGTCATTGTTTTGTTGAATGCTCACAACCCCAGAAGGTAGATACACTCATTATCCCCATTTCACAGGTAAAAAAACTGAGGTTTAAAGTGGTTAGGTAACATGCCTAAAGTCACACACCTAGTAATTAGTAGAGAAGGACACAAATTCACCCCTCCAAACTCTACACTGCAGAGCGTCATGCTAGAATGTGTAATTTTTGGCTTGTTTCCTTGGTCAGACCATGTGCTTCTCTCAGGGAGGGGTCACACTATCCTAATCTATGTGTCTACATTGCACAAAGTGGGAACTCAGCAAATATTTGCTGAATAAATGAGTCCTAAATGGAGTTACAGATTCCTTGCTCTAAATCTAAGGAAGATACAAGCATAAGGAAGTAAAGAAAAAGTGTTTGAACCAAATCCTATGATCTTTCAGTGGTAAAAGTGTGGAACAGAGGTAGGGATATTTCATCTACTCATTAGGACAATCAGATCAGAAAAGAGAAACAGTCAACATCCATTTGGAGGATCTGAAAACAATGTGGTCTTGCTTGGGTAATAAATCCACTTGTGGACATGTTTAAGTGCATGAAGCTTCCTTAGATGGCAGGAGATGGTCACGGGGATCCACATTTAAGAAGGATGGAAATTAGCATGGAGGGCCCAAGATGGTTGTCTCAGAAGCATTAGTTTAGTGGTTTTTTTTTTTTTTTGAAGGCTTTGATAGGGCTAAGGTCAAACTATGCATTTGCTGTACTCTTTAGCACTCTTTAAAAAGTAATGAGAACATCTGGGTTTAAATGCTTCATTTGTCTTAAGGCTATATTTATAAGCCAAATCTCCATTTTGAACTGAGTATTGGCAAGCAGTGGAGCTGTTGGGAATGTGGCTCTGTCCTTTATGTAGAGAAGAGGTTAATGGGTCAAAAACCTGGAACAAAACAAAACCCCTAAGTGATTCCAGGTTGATCTAAAATCATTGATTTGTGAGAAAGAGCACATTAGCCTGACACACGGGGCTCATTCAAAATGGCCTTGTCTCAATGCCAGCCCATTTCCTTGTGGGTGTGGTGCCCTTCTCTTTGGAGCAGTATGCTGCCAGCCCCTGGATGCGCCACTGCATCACTGCCCTGTGAGTGGGCAGACTGGACCTCCAATACCAGACCAGCTGTCTAGTGGTTGTGCGACCCATGCCAAGCTACCTGGACATTCTGAGCTTCAGTTTCCTCGTTGGTAAAATAGGTCTAAGATCAGCATTTGGCCCTCATAGACACTGATGGGGCTTTAGCAAGATTAGGACTTTCTCTTACTGTTGTCAGTTGCGCATCTCCAGACCCATAAATGGAAGGTCCTGCTGTGATAGCTCCCTCTGGAAATGGGAGCAGATTTGTCCATCCTCTGATGAGGTCCAGGAGTGGATTTGGCTGGATGGTTATGGTAGTGCCAGTCAAAGTCTACACGGCAATTATTCAGAGAGAGAAAATGAGCATCTGGATCAAATACCAGAGTCTTTAGATTTAGGAAGTGTTTGGTCATGCTTACTATGCTTTGGTGTAACTGTGCCCAACCTCACCATGACCCCAATTGCCTGAGCCTGTGTATGGTATGGCCTCAGACAAACCTCTTTGGTACCCTCTCTGTGTTTTGTATCCTGCATCTTGGGGTTGCCAAGCCATAGAAAGACATGTCCTTTAGCCTGATTTAGGTGGAGGACACACTGATTAAGAGAAAGGTCTCAGTTAGAATCTTGCCTCTTTGCTTCCTGGTTGTGGAACCCTGAGCAAGTTGTTTCACCAAGCCTCAGTTTCCCCCCACAAACAGTGGCGGTGATGATGAGCATGATGATGCTTCACCGGGTAGTTATGAGGGTGAAAGGAAATACTACATTTAAATCATGTAGCACAGAGCTTGGCTCACAGTAAATACTCAAATAATGTTCCTTATCAGCTGTTACCCCGGGGTAGAGCTAGAAGAGTGAAGAAAGCCCTCAAGCGTTGGCAGTGAGAAGCCTCAATCTTGAGCCTCCTTGCTCTGAGGAAAGTTGCGGGGGTCTCAACAAAGGGCCGAACCAGTGAGCTCTTTCCATTCTCTTCCCCACAGACTTGGGGCTGGAGCTGAGGAGTGGTGAGGAAGCGCATGGAGATTCTCCCTCAGTGATTAAGAGAATTGTGGAAGGTCAAAGGGAAGCCAATCCTGCTCTCCAAGAACAAGGATGGGGACCAGTCCTGTGAGACAGATGCCTGTCTGTGCTCTCATGTCAGTAAAACCCACTTCCCAGCTTCCCTTTTCTGATCGTTGGTTTGTAGTGACAATAAATCACAGGGCCAAGCATCCTCTGGGGCCTGAGTCTCTAACTCAGGATGTCATGGCCCTGCCTTTATGTGGACACAGTGAGATCCTGCTTTGAGGTTTAGACCAGTAGGTGTCTGGCATCTGTACGGGAAGGTGTGGAGTGCTCACAATCTGTGTGCAGTTCCCCAGTTGTGTTTGCTTCTTCGGGTGACTCCTGGAGCCACATCTCAGCAGGAGGGACACCAGTGCATGCACACACACACACACACAGAGCCTTCCATGCCAGGGAGGTAATGCAAATGAGTGAAGCTAACCAAGTGTAAGACAAATGTTGGGGAGAAGCTCTGTGATGATCTGGAAAACTTATGACTGGCTCAAAGTCATAAAAAAAATGTCTCATGGGAGACAATTTTCTAATTTTAGAAACACTTCAACTGGGTGCTGTCTGCTTGTGGCCTGTCTACCCCTATCTAGCAGTGGCAATGGTGGTCAGTGCCCACTGGTGGTGTGCCCACTGGTGGTGTGGGGCTGGGCATGGGAGTGGGGCAGCACTGGCCTGTGGGACCACTGGACATCCTGATGAAGCTTCATCCAGAGTGGCTGGGAGGTGAACAAGAGATGAACTCAGCCAGCCAGGCCATCGCCACTGGGTCTTACCATTCTGGTGGAGTCTCCTGGGGTTTGGTACCCTTAGAACTTCTAGTAGTCCCAGATCCCATCTACAGAGCAGAAGGGGATCCAGGGAAGAGGCTGCTGGATTGGCAGCTGCCTGGTCTCTGCAGGTGACACTCTGAGCAACCTTGGGCCACATGATTTTCCTAGCGTCTGGAGAACCTACACTTCTCATAGAAGGACCAGGGGCTACCTTAGGTCTCTTGGGGTTTCTGTGAAATGACAGCCTCTGTATCAAGTCTTACTTCCCTTCTAGTAGCAATGCTACTGTAAATGAGGCCCAGACTTCTCAACAGATATTTCAACAACAAGAGGCTTAAGGGAATAAGGAATTTGCAAATCTTAAACACTGGAAACAGGCCAGGAGTTTAGTGACGCTGGAAGAAACTTGAGATTTGCCCAAGAGCACCGAAGCCCCTCTCTCTAGCTTCCCACTTGCTCCCAGCACTCTAGAAAGCTCCAACAAGATTACTGGAAAGCCTGGCCATTAAAAGGCAACTCATAGCCTCTTTTTAGCCTGGATCCTATATCAAAACCAGGCGGAAGGCCCATCTTCAGCATTAACAGCGGCCCTCCACACACAGATAAGAGTTGTGGTTAAGAGGAACAGTGTGTGTGTGTGTGTGTGTGTGTGTTTGCACGTGTGTGCGTGCACGTGTACGGCTGCAGACCCTTCCACTGGCTGAGATAAATCAGACTTTTAAACTGTCTTTTGCTAGGCTATTAGAAAAATAGATATCTCTTCAAACAGCTCCCTGACAGGAGGCAGACCTCAGCTCTGGGCAGAATGTAGCGGCAGGAACTATCACCAAGTTATCTGATAGCTGAGAAGGGTACATTTTGCCTATCTGGAAACCGAGGGCCAGAGGAGAGCAGGGTGGGCTCAAGATCAACAGGGGTAGACCAAGACTTGGACCCCAGACACAGAAACCCTATTCAGGTTTACCTTCCTCTCCCCAGGATGGGAAGTTGTGGGCCTTGGCAGTCATTGCCTTACATGTAGGTGACAAGGTGCTTCTGGCGGAAGCTGGAACGGGCTCCCCCATCAGCCCCTTTACTCAGGGCCCTCAGCAGAGCAATTCCAGGCCCTTCCTGGTGTCCACTGGGCGGGGTTTCCTACTCTGGGAAGCAAGGAGTTCCTTGGCCAGAGTCCTGGCCTTTTCAAAAGTTGAGGCATCTGGGCTCCAGACCGGCTGTTCCTCTGATCTGCAGTGTGACCTTGGGTAAGGTCGCTGCCCCTATTTGGGCTCAGGTGCTCCATCTTGCAACAGGAGGAGTGTCATTAGACCTTCCCCCACAGCTGACTTCTTGTGCTGAGGACCTAAAACTAGAAGATCCCGCCGGCCAGCCTCCCTACCGAGCTCTGAACAGGTCATGCGGGCTTCTCCCAAGAGGTTTATGCCTTCAGTTCCACTGAGCTTTGCTCAGTTTGTGCATCTTCGATCCTCCAAAACACCTGGCCAGCAGGTCCTGATCAGAAAGTGCCATCCTAGAGGGGCTGGGTGGCTCTCCCAAGGTCACACATCAGCAAATGACAGGGAGGGGGCTGGAACCAGCATGGCTGGAGTCCAAGCTGGGGGACATTTCCTAGTTGCCAAGACTCATACTGGATGTTGTCCAGTGGCAAGGAAGGACTTGGCGAGCAATGTATGTCTCTTCCTTGTTCCCAAGGGACAGTGGAGCCTAGAGCTGAGAGCTGTGATCTCTCACACAGGCCCAACAACCCTGACCATGTGGAGGGCATGGGGGGCTAAAGGTTGGAGTCTGCACTGGGGAAGGGAACAGGCAGAACTCAGGATCGTGGCTGCTTTGCTTCTCTCTGTCTGAGGGTCGAGCAGCCCTGTGATCAGGCGGGTGAGGGAGAGGAGCCCAGCACAGGGAACCACCTCTACGCCAGACCCACGGTGTGTTCTTGCGGTCAGATCACGGAGAGGGGGCCTGGTTTTCTACAGGACTTTCTGTTCATGGGGTGGGAGTGAGCCAAGGGAAGCCCAGGACCTCCCTGTCCAGTGCTAGAGCTCGGCCTGTCCCAAGTGCTGGGAATTCTCGTCCCTTGAAATGGAGCTGTGGTTTGGGTAAAACATGATGAGCTCTGTTGGCCATCTTCATAGCTAAACAGCGAGGCATCTGATTCTCACATTTGCCTGGTCTCTCATACCTTCAGCTTCGGCTCTCACTTCCACCTCATGACAGCCCTCAAGGAGGTAAGGCAGACCCTCTCTACTCATTTTCCAGATGAGGACACTGAGGGCTCCCAAGGTCACATGGGTGGTGGCTTGCCAAGGGGAGATTCAGCACCAGGTGCCCTCACCCAGGCTCATCCCACTGCACCTGCCGCTGCCCTGCAGAACAGTGTTTCTTGAAGCATCGGGAAGAAAAGTGAGGGCAGATGTGGCCAGATGTGTCCATCTGTCCCCAGCCGGCTGGCCCCCAACCCTTGAACAGCCTTGTCTGCTGTGCCCAGTGCATTGGGGACTGCAGCTGGGAGGCGGGGTCTTACCTGCAGCCGTGGCGATGCCTAGGAGCCGGCAGGTGTATTCCAGACCAGTCCAGAACATTTGCAGCTTCATGATGCCAGGGTTGAGGGCAGAGTCCCAGTAGGGCAGGCAGCAGAGGCTTCGGCCTGAGATGCTCCTGGATGCCCGTGTGTGCAGGGGGAGGCTGTGGCTGTCGGCTCTGGGCCCCCGTGCCCTGGGGCCCTGCCTTCCAAACCAGTCTTGGCCACCACAGCCTGGCTGAGGTGTGGATAGGGCTCACCTTCCCGGCTCTGCTGCCTATGCCCTTGCCAGACGCTTAGCTTAATCATTACCTTGGAAGAATGCCCCTGCCACTCCGTGCAGCTCCAGCCTGGCCTGGAGCCGCTGAGGCTCCAGCACGGCCAGCAGCTTGAGATCAGGCCAATTAGGGCTGGGCTGGAGGCAGCCTGGAGCTGGCAATTAACCATTTCTGGGTGGGAGGAGAGAGCCGAGGGGCCAGCCCATGCCCTCCCTTCCTGGTCAGCTCTGAGGAAGCCACACCTGGACCTCAGGCCCACTGGCTCTAGGAGAGTTGGTGTCTAGAGGTGACAGGTCCGTGTTGGTCTGTGTGTGGGAGGGAAAGTTGTGTCTTTAAATCACTAGCAGAAGCAGCTTTTCGAGCTTCTATTCTTCTGCATATAGGTGGAAAGCTTTGCAGTCTGTGCTGGATTTGGACTCCACCAGACATGCCTATAGCTCAGGCCAACCCCACACACGGCCCCTCCTTTATCCCTGACATGCATCCCTGACGTGTGATGTGGGAAATAATTATGATTCTTTGGGAGCAGAATTTCTATGTCAATAATTAACTGGGTGACCTTGAGGAAACCCAAAGATATTAGTAAGCCGTAGTAACTTTTGCAGAAAACAAATGGGAGGGTTTGGCTGTATTGGTGGCTCTCAAAGTATGTCCTGAGAGCAGCTCCAAGAAACCCAGCCTCTAAAAGTTGACAGTTGTGGGCTTTTACTAATTCTCAATTTCCTCATTGACGCAAGGAATTGAATGGTATCAAGTTTTAGGGTTTCTCCCAGGCATTTTTCTGAAATCTTTTATTACCCCTGTGCTCAAATGGGATAGACGGCAAAACAACCAAATTAGGTAAAAAAACCAAAAAAAACAAAAAAAACCCAAACCAAATTCTAATAATAAGGAAAAACTCAGGCATAGTCTGTTTTGTTTATTGCTTTGTGAGGATCATACACCCTCATATAATGAATAGATATTTTTCTCTATTAAAATTATTCTAAGTTCCCAGTGAAGGAAATAATCAACAAAACTAAAAGAGAACCTACTGAATGGAAGAAGATATTTGCAAATGCCATGTCTGATAAAGGGTTAGTACCTAAAACATATAAAGAACTGATACAACTCAACACCCTAAAAACAAATCCTCCTATTTAAGAATGGGCAGAAGACATGAACAGATATTTCTCCAAAGAAGACATCCAGATGGTCAAAAGACACATGAAAAGATGCTCAGTATCACTCATCATCAGGGAAGTGCAAATCAAAACCACAAGGAGATATCACCTTACACCTGTCAGAATGGCTAAAATCAAATACACAAGAAACAACAGATGTTGGGGAGGATGTGGTGAGGATGCACGTTCGTGGGAATGCAAACTGGTGCAACCACTCTGGAAAATAGCATGGAGGTTTTTCAAAAAAATTAAGGATAGAACTACCCTGTCACTCAGAAAGCCCACTACTGGGTATTTAGCCCCAAAATACAAAAACACTAATTCAAAGGGATAAACGCACCCCTATGTTTGTAGCAGTATTATTTACAATGGTCAACCTATGATGCAGCCCAAGTGTCCACCTGATGATCCATCCACTGATGAATGGATAAAGGAGATGTGGTATAAATACACAGTGGTATTACTCAGCCATTAAAAAGAGTGAAATCTTGCCATTTGCAATGATATGGATGGAGCTAGAGCATATCATGCTAAGTGAAATAAGTCAGTCAGAGAAAGGCAAGTACGATGTGATCTTGTTCATATGTGGAATTTAAGAAACAGAACAAATGAGCAAAAGAAAAAAAAAGAGGGAGATACAAACCAAGAAACAGACTCTTAACCATAGAGAACAAATTGATGGTTACCAGAGGGAGGTGGATGGGGGGATGGGGGAAATAGAGGATGGGAATTAAAGACTGATTATGATAAAAAAATTAAAAAATAAAGTTATTCTGATGTGATTGATTAATTTGATAAAGATTTCATAATATTCCATAAAGACTATCATTTATTTTTCATCCCCCCCCCAACCTTTGAATGAGTTTAAGAATCTCCGTGTTCATGGGAGCTTTAAGATCAGGTTTAAAAATGTGTGGTTTGACATATTTATTTCTTGGGTCAGCTGACTGTGTTTAATAGCAGACTGCATTTATTAACTCCAAATCTCCCAGTTTTCCACAGGTCTTGGCACCCGTGCCTCCATGCATCCCCTCTCCTACATGCTGGTACCTGGGTCTCTGTGGCAGACACTGAAGCGTGCGGATGTTGTTGCTGGGGGCCAGGGTCTGCAACCCTGTGGCTCCATGCCCTGCGGGTGCCTGTTCTCTCTGAGCTCCTTGGGAAACTCTGGCCAGCCCCGCAGCATGCCTTGCTTCCTCCTTGCTCACGGCAGCTGGTTTTTTGGGTATCTGACACCTGCCTGCTCAGAAGACATAAACTCCTTCCAGGCCTTGGTTGACAAGGTCTGTTTAGCTCAGTCCTGATTATAACCTCCCCTTCTTAATGCCTTTGTTTTAGGAATGAGCATGAGACCCAATTCTGGTCAAACAGCCTGGAAGGGGCATGTGCTGATGCACTTCTGGGAAAGCGTCCCTCACTTTTAATAAGGGGCCTGAAGATGGGCTGGGCTCCCCCTCTTTGGGTGTCCCTGTGTCAGGATGGGCAGCTCTGTCGTGATGAGAGGGTCAAGGCAAAGGGCACAATCAGCATGTGGAGTCTGGCCAGTGATACGGCAGCAACACAGGGCACCAGCTATGTTTAGGGAGCTGCTAAACTTACCTGTTCCTTATTGTTAAGCCGGTTGACCTAGGTTTGGGTTATAGCCCAAAGCATTTCGCCTGACATGGTGGGTCATGCCTGAACTGAGTTCTTGCCAAGACTTTTCCTCAGGAAGCTCTTTCCTGCACACTGGGCTTAGATTGGGGAGACTCAGAACCAAAGCACTCCATCCCTGAGGGTGCCTCTGCTTCACCGGGGCTGCTGCTAAGATGGATGAAGTGGGGTACTGGGCTGGTGGTGGAAGGAGGGTACTGCCTGTTGCAAAAGCACAATGTGGAGGAACCCCAGGGTGTGTCGTCTCAAAGAAACTCTCTAGAGGGCTCTGGCAGAGTTTCTGGCCCCTCTTACTACCATTAAGCCATTTGTGGAGATCCACGGGGAAAGGAGAAATCTGGCTGGCAGACAAGGTCCTCAGACATCACAGAATTCAGAGAAAAGATTTCCAGGAACCAAGGGCCAGACGCCCTGAAATAGAAGCTAACTGTGAAGGTGGTGGAGCATTGTAGTCACCAAGGGCCCAGAGGAAAAAGAAAGGGCCATTTTCCTGAGAAATCCCCTGCCCAGGGAACTCTGCTTCCAACAGGCTTGAGAAAGGATGGAGGGAAGGACCCAGACTGCTGATGGCTGTGAGGGACCTGCATAAAGAGTGTGGAAAAGTACACCAAGCAACAAGAAGGGAGCCTCAGATTCCAGCAGTAGAAGAAGCAGAGTGCTAGGGACCCCACTGCTCCGTTCAACGGCGTGACGTGCGTATCACATGGAGAAAGCACACTTTCCACTCCTGGTGCATTGGAAGGGGTCTCAACTTGCACTCATGGGCGGGAGTTATGGGGAGAAGCTCACAGTAGGGGAAGGTGTTCTATCCATCGTCCCCCCACTGATAGGATGGGCTGGTGCAGGAGGTCCTGGAGCTCCCAAGCACACCGTGTGTGTGTGTGTGTATGTGTGTGTGCATGGGTGGGGAACACTGTGGGCTGTTCTCAAGCACTGATTGGATGGTTTGGACCCGGGAGTCTGTGATTCCAGATGGCTATGATTCCTAAAAGTATCCAGACAGGTGCTCTGAGAAGTGCCAGGGATGCACCGAGAATGCGAAGGAAGAGAGCCGGGGTCTTCTGCCTTGCCTGGTTCCTCTTCTGCCCGCCTATCCACAGTCCCTGGGTGCCCGGCCAGGGCCGAGAAGCAGTGTAGAGAGGGAGAGGGGGGATGCCAAGCTCAGCCCCGCGGTTAACAGCTGTGTGACCTGGGACATCCTTTATCCTCTGTCAGTCCTCACTTCCTTATCTGTCAAATGGGTCTACAAGGCATCTCACTGGGTTGGAAGTATGGTGTCAAAAGACCTGTCTAAAGCAGATGCCAGGAAATGGGGTCTAATATTATAAGTGAACAAAGAAAACTGTCTGCACTGTGGCCAACCTTTTGTAGGTTTTGTTACAACAGGATTCCACCCAGTGAGCCGACAACACTCCAAGTTCAGGGCACAGCCCGGCCCTGACCTCATGGAAAACCAGGCTAGAGGGAGTAGTTGTTCTTTGGGACAATAGGGCTCATCCGGAGCTTTATTTACTATATTGTTTCATGTCCCTGCACACTGACCAGAGGGCCTGTGTGTTGTAACCATAGGAAGGCAGTTCAACTCAATCAGCTTACAATGATTCAAGCGGCTTAATAATAAGTGTCCTGCCTCCAGGGCTGTGAAAACTGGTGTTAATGTCGGTGACAATGATAATAGCTAGTGTTTGCTCAACGTTAACTGCATTCCAGGTGCTGTGCTAAGCGCTATATATACAACCCTATTCTTATTGTTTGCATTTTACAGATGAGAAAGCAGTCATGTTAGATTAAGGGCATTTACTCGAGATCACACAAAGCAGAAATGAGGACACGATGAGCCCAGTGGTCTCAGCTGGGCTCCCTCTGCTGTGCCCTCTGGTTTTCCAGGTGCTTCCATCATAAAGCTGCCCAGTGAGAGGAGCCCATCCCAGCAGGCCCGCAGACCATTCCGGAGGGCTTCTGTCAGAAACTGGGTGTTGATTTCCTCACTGATTACAGACTGGGTGGAGCTCCCCTCTGTCTTCACAGGGCGGTTCATGGGAATGAATGGCCCCAGGGCCTGGGCTGCAGCTGCCCCTGGCCTTGTCTAGAGCTTCTGTGTGTTGCTATGTATGGATGCTTCACAGATGCGCCCTGCCATATGGGATGGTCATAAATTGTGTGCCATTAATAACAGCACAAAACTTCTAGATGCCCAGGATGGCTCTGGGGAGCGTGAGAAGTCAGGAAGAGATAAAATGTGGGTGTATGTTAATCCTCATCTGTTGGGGGTGAGGCAGCTTGCACAAAATAGTAGGAAGCCCATGCGCGTAACTCAAAGCCAGTGCCTGGCTCTGGAGACAGATCCCTGCAGCTGGTCTAAACCTTTGACCTCCTCAGACCCTCATTCCAGTGTCTGCAGAAGAAAACAGAGAGCTTCAGACCTGCAGGTCCCCAGCAACCGGCCACACTGTATTACCATTTGCTGAGTTAGTGTTGGCCTCTTCCACAGGCTGGCAAGATTTATTGACTAAGGGATGGTGGATGCTTGAGTGAATGAAGAAGTCTTGTCCAAGAGGACCCTTTATTTATACTTTAGCTCTTTAAAATCAATTTAGCCAAAGCACAGGAAGTAGGCAAAGCCACATACCCAACAGTATAAAGGGCACAGTGGATGCAGTTTCAGGTAAACTCCTCTTTGCCCTTCACCTCTTTCTGTAAGTTTGGTGCCATCTGTGTTTGCTCCCTCACAGTGCAGGGGGTACTAATTGATCCGTGCAAGGCCTGTGTTATTGTACGGGGTTGCTCACAGGGAGGCAGAGCTGCCCAGGGCCCACCAGGTGTTGGTCTGTGCAGGGCAGGGTGGGACACCTGCTCTGGATTGGGGTGGGGAGGGCTACTGAGCCCCGTGGGTCTGTCCTGCTGTAGCTCAGGGAAGGGCTTCACGACTGTCATTTTCACAACCTGGTTCTAGAGGGAATGGTGCAGTAGTCTTCAGGCCAGGTTACCTGGGGGCGAACTCCAACTTGCCTCTAAGGGTCAGTGTGAACCAGGACAGGTCATGCTTCTTGGGGACTGGTTTTCCTGTGCTTATAAATGAAGCACTTGGACCCTTCAGATCTTTCCAAGTCACTGAGGCCGTGGTCTTTATAACCCTGAATTCCATTTCAATTAAGCTGTCTTGAAAGGGTAGACTGACAGGGTGAGGGATTGTCATGCCTGATGGGGGCCTGATATGGGGACCACCTGCTCTGCTGAGCAACCCTCGTTGGACGTGGTCAGACCAACCTGCCGGTGCAGCTGATTCTCTGGGGACCAGTTGTCAAGACACAGATTTATGGTGCATGGCCAGAGGAGGTTTTAAACATTTCACGGGCTTGGCCCTCTTGATGACCACAGATTTCGGGAAATTGGTCTCTGACATCAGTCCTCTCAGGGGACACAGCGAGACTAAATACCTGTCCAGGTTTGTAGCATTTAGGAGGTTAAATCCCCAATGCTCCCAGGAGTGAACTCCAACATGTGGAGGAAATAATATTTTAGTCAAAGGCGCCGAGTTAACTTAGACAAGGTCCCTCTCTGTTGTTGCTATGAGGAAGGGGTTTCCTCATCAATCAGAGCCCCAAGGGGCGCTCAGGAGAAAGAACGCAGGCTCCTTCATGAGGGTTCTGGTTGTGCTCCCCCAGAAAACCACACCCGCCATGAAATGTAAGGGCAGGGGTGAAATTAGGAGGGGAAGCTACAGTTTCCCCTCCATGTCAGGGCTTTTCATGAGAGTGTCTCTGAACGTTTTGATTTTTTTTGTTTAAATTAATTCACAAAAGATGTCTAAGGCTCTGTCAGGTGAATCCTGTCAGTGAATTTTGTTCGGAAATCAAGCAAGGTCATTTTAACTTCTCTAAGTGCTAAAAGCATGTTTTACTCATTTGATTTCTTTCATTCACCCACCATCACCCACTTGCTAGTCCACATACCAAGAAAAAATTTTTTTTCTGATGTAACTAAAAAACAAAAAAACACCCAGGTTTAGTTTTGAAAACATGGGAGCTTCCAGATGAATGCAGGTTTTTTTTTTTTTTTTTTTAATGGTAAGCATTTGGCTCCTCCCCACTAAGATGGAGTGTGAGAATTTAAAAACTGTTTAGTCCAAGGACACAAGACAAGAGCAGACCGGGGAAATTCAAGTGAAGGGGGATGGAGGAGTGGCAACTGATTTTGCAGAACATGGCAAAATTCAAGCTACTTGCCTGCAGTGTTTCCTGTGAGCAGTGAGTGTTTCACCCTGCAGATCCTGGAGAGGCTCAGCACCCAGGGACAGCACGGACCAAGGAGCCAGGGTCAGACTGGGGGCTAAAAATGAGGGAATAGTCAAAAGTTTGGAAACTGAGCAGTTGGACTCTCAGGTCCTTTCCCTACTCCACACCATCTGGGGGTTCCCATCCCTTCTTTCTGCCCTGCTTGTCTCCTGTTCCTCCCTCCAATGGAGACCAGAGGTTTATTGTCCAGATGAACAGAATGGTGATGTGTCAGGCTCTGGGATGCGAGGCAAGCCATTAAAGTCAGACTGTGTTGAACTGTGGGCTCTTCAGTTATTACCCTGATTTGACTCTAGAACAGCAGAAGGCAACCCTGTGTCCTCAGGGAGGAAGCCGGAGGACTTTCCTGGGGAGTGTGAATAGCCCCAGAGAAGGGCTCAATATTAACTTGTAGGGGACCAAAAGTCTCAAGACCTTCTTGTGAAACCTCCAAGTCCTCGAAGTTTCCACATCATGTTTCTAATCAGTTTTTTAGTACCTTATTGTAAGTATAAAGTAGTATCTGAGGAGAGGTTCCAACATGACAAAGTCCAAGACAAACAGAGAAAGAGGACCCAGAGAGAAGGTACAGACCATGTAAGACACATGGAAAACTTAAAAAACAATAAACCCTGTAATTGCTATCCTGAGAGACATATGAGAAGGTATATCATCTAGAAAACAAGGACAGAATACACTGAAAAAGAAAAACCAAAGCAAAAGAATCTCAAAATGAAAGACAAACAAAATCCAAATAAAATATAAACAAAAGAACAATTAGAAGCTAAAATCTAGTACAATAAAAAGACAAAGAAAGGGAAATCGAGGAGAAAGGCTAAGGTTACAGGAGTTCCAGAAAGGCTGACAGAGGGGAAAAAAGTATGGAAGATGTAACACAAGAAAATTTCTGAGAACTGAAGAAAAGGAGTATCCACAATGATGTTTTAGGAAGATGGAAGGAGAGGTAGTGATGGGGACGTCAGAAGCTAATGCCTACAGCTGATCAATCAAAAATTGCAACATGAATATATTAGCAAAAAATAGGACCGTGAATATCAGAAGAATTGACAATGTTTATCTTTGGGGAGTAGAACTGGGGAGAGGAATTGGAGAAATAGGGGACAGCTTTTTGTTACTCTTGTTTTTGTTGATTTGTTGCTTTAAGCCTCTTATCATCTATTGAAATATTAAGTTGGTTCCTTTTTTATTACTTGGGAAAAAAATACACTTTGAAAAAGGAAATAGGGATAAGAATTAAGAAAGTACCTCCTCTCCAGATGTTAGTTAATATATTAGAGTGTATTCTAGATATACTATTCTGAATATACGGAAAAACATGTTTTCTTACCACAACAGGATAACATGCATGTTGCTCAATAATTGATTTTTTAAACTTAAAAATGTCCTGGAATTATGCATCTGCCAACAAAGATATATAGAATGCTTATATAAGGAAGGCCTACTACTTGGTACTGCAAAAGAGAATGAAGCTGTATACAGCTAAAAACTATAAAAGCTGCATGAATTTAGTGCCAGGGGAGAGAAACAACAGGGAAGCTTCTGAGAAGAAATGGTTTAGAAACACTGCAAGCCACAAATGTGGAGGCCTCGGTGATAGAGAAGACACAGTGTCTCAGGACCATGGCAGCCCCATGCCATCCACTGCCAGTGAAGCCCATGTCTGCCACTGGCTGGAAGGCTGGGCCCACATCAGTCATGGCTGGGGCCCAGGTAAAGGCTAAGGGACAGGGAATGCCCAGCTTGGTTATAGGGAGCTCTGTCCCCAGCCCGGAAGGAGGGTGAGTGGGGCAGGCACCTTCCACATTTCCGTGATGACATTCACCAGATGCAGCAAGTCTCCCACTGTGAGCTCTCCAGTGATGAGTGAGCCGAGCTCGGTGAGGTCCCGTCAAGGGAGGATTCCAGGGAGAAGCCATTGCGGACAGAGAGGATGCCTGCAGAATCTTCTGCTTGGGATGAAGTCGCTCACTCTGACGGCCTCCTTCGTCAGCTCCTTCTGTGTCTGTTCTCAGTTTTCTTTTCCTGTGATACCTCACCCCTCTGCTCCTTCCACCTACAGTTTCTGCCTGTATAATTCTCACCTGTTTTACCTGATCCAAAGACTACCTTGGAACGGGGTTCTGGAAGCTCTGGGAGGGAGGGGATTGCACCAGGGCACACACATAGGACAGAGGCAAGGGCAGCACACAGGGAGGGAGCACCATAGCGCTCTGGGCTGCAATGGGGCTAAATCTGGTGTCTGGGCTCAAGTCAAGGTGTGGCCTCTTTCCAGAGCCAGAAAATCGACCAGGAAGAACTAAGAAATCTCTGACAGGGTCTCCTGGGTAAAGAGCTGGGCTCCCGGCTCAGACAGGGATGCGGGAAGTCAGGCCTGCAGGGGAAGGGCCCCAGAGATGGCTCCACGGCAGGACACAGGCCAGCCTGAGCTCTGGAGCGCTGCCGGAGGCCTTCTCTGGGGGCGGGATGTTTGAGGAGTGGGTGACACCAGAGATTCTGACCCCAGAGAATGGTGTGGGTGGGTCCCTGTGGGGTGAAGCACCCAGGTGATGGGGTCTTTTGACCTTTCTGAGAAACCCAGACTCACTCTTTCCTTAAGTTCACCTCAGACAGTAGGTCTTAACTTGACTGCTCATAGGAATCACCTGGGGAGGTTTAAAAAGTCCTGAGGCCCAGGTCACACCTCTGACTAATTTAATCAGAATGTCTGCGGGTGGGACCCAGGCTCCATACCATTTTTGAAGCTCCCTAACTTTAACGTGCAGGTAATGTTGAGGACATGTCTCACACAGTAGCTCTTGATCCTGACCACACATTAAAATCAACTGGGAAACGACCAAACAAAAAGCAGGACACCCAGCGCCATAAACCAGTCTCTGGGGGGCCAGCTTGGGTGCTGTTTGTGTTAGAACTCCCCAGGAGATTCCTGTAGGGTGCAACCAGAATGAAAGCCCTGGTCTAATAAGAGCAGTGCTATCTCTTGCTGGTTGTGTGTGGTCTTGAGGTTCAGCTCAGTGTCCCCCGCCAACTGCCCACCTGTGGGGTCGGGTCCTCACCATTTAATTTCACAAGGCATGCAGCACCTGGCCCAGCCTTGGCACATGGCAGCGTTCAGTGGGGGTCCCTCTGTCCTCTCTTAGACAGGCTCCTCCTTGTGTCCAGCAAGGAAACCTGTGTCAGAAGAAAGGCTTGGGCCCCACATGAGACCCGAGAGCTGTCCTGAGGTGACCCATACAATCTGAGATTGGTTTTAATCAGAGCTCTTTTTTTTTTTTTTTGAAGGGAAGATCTAGTCCTTATATTTTGATGGATTGCAAAATTACTTCCCTCATTTCCCCTTCTCTGCTCTTCTGTTCTGGCAGCTTTATATAATGTACAGAGAAACCCAACAAAAGAGCAGAGAAGCTGGCTATACTCCTCAGGGACTGCAAGTGCAACAACGCAGAGGCCACGCGTGCCTTCCAGGTCCCTGTCTGGGGAAGGAGGTGAAGCGGCAGGGGCTAGACACCCAGTTCCCAGCGCTCCTTTCTTCCTCTCTGGAGTGCCCAGGGCTCATTCTATAGCCTCCTCAGTCAGTGGACCATTTTCCTTCAGCTACAGGCACCCAGGGTACCATGTAGTGTGCTTGATAAAAGTGAGGTTGATGGGCAGTTCAAGGTTCCGCTACTTACTAGCTGTGCGACCCTAGGCACGTGACTTAGTCTCTCTGGGCCTTTGTCACTTCAGCTGTTTTTGGTGAGTACAGATGTTGGTCCATAACACTCAAGCACAAGAATTGTCACATTTCTCCGAGGTAGATAACCTGTGCCAGCTTCTAATGACCAAGCCAGTGGATGATGCATTCTGTCTGGTTGGAGGGCCGCCATCTGCATAGGATTGAGCAACAGTGTTGGGGATTTAAATGGCCCAGACACTCAGAAGAGGCCCCCTGGTATTCATTCCACACTAATCCCCACTGAGATTCTCTTTGTTCAAACCCTCAGCTTTCTCAAGGGCAAGCAGTTGTGAACCATCTGGACCACGTCATGGGGGTGGTGGCAGAGTGCAAGAATGGCCACAGTCCTGTGCTCCTTCCTGGACCCATGCTCTTTGCAACGTGCCTTTGCGGCTCCTTCTCTCCCTCCCAAGTCCGGGCTGGCCTGTGTCTTGCTTTGGCCAACGGAATGCAGTGGAAATGAAGGTGGGCCAGCTCTGGACCTCGGGGTCTTGCCCACATCGATATTCTCTCTTTCTCTTTCTCTGAGCTCCTCCAGAGTTGGAACGCTCGCCTGCTGCTGTTGGAAGCTGCCCAGGCCAGCGTGCTGGAGGATAGGAGCTGAGACGAGCTGTTCTAGCTGAGGCCATCTCAGACCAGCCAGCCCCCAGCTGCCCCAGCAACAGAAGAGGAAATCGTGTCGCTGAGCCCAGCTCGAGCTGCTGACCCGCAGAGTTGTAAGATAATCAGTGGTTGTGTTTTAAGTCACTTAGTTATGGGGTGTTTGTGAGTCAAAGCTGACCAAGTAGCCTTCCCCACTCTGGGACTGCAGAGTGAGATATCGCTGTTGCTACTTGTTGAAAGAAATCCGACTCATGCCCAGACTCAGGAGACATTTGCCCCCCTACACTCTCTCTGCAGGTTCCCCAATTCTCTCTCAGCCTAGGCCCAAATGCCATAGATCTCGGTGGGCATGCCAGGCCTGAGGGCTGGCCGGGTGACAGGCTTGGGGCTAGCTTACCTCCCTTAAACTCTTGGCCGTGATGATCTCATCTGTATGGTGAGGTGACAGTGTCTGAGGGTCACAAACATTCTTCCAGCTCTGACACTCTGAGATTGTAAAACGAGGTGAAAACTTGCTGAGGAGGGGGATGATCTCTAGCCAAGGACACAGACATGGGGATGATCTCTAGCCAAGGACACAGACATCTTTCCTCCAATCTCTGCTGAGCCCTTGCTGAAGACGCTAAAAGTGCTCAAGTTCAAGACCTAACCATTTGGAACTCTTAGGAAAGCACCTTCTTGCTCGTTGTTCTTTTTCAGACCACAGAGAGTCCACATATGAACAAGGTGGGATTTATATCCATAGACTCGACCTCAGTTTGGCACTTGTTTGGATTTTGAGATATAAATTACTCCTGTGTCTTCTGCTCCAGGACCCATGTTATTTATTGTTGAAGGTTCAGATACGTGGAGGATCAGATATGGGCGGCCGGGTCAGTCTGGCTAGGGGCAGTTTGCAGACCTTGCTTTATTTCCCCTGTTTATCCACTCCTTGGTTCCGGTCATTTTGAAACTGAGCAGTGGCCCATAAATATGAGTGTGAAGGCCGTATGAGTTGCCCTTGCTCCTGCCC
Source organism: Neomonachus schauinslandi (assembly GCF_002201575.2). Classification (NCBI taxonomy): domain Eukaryota; kingdom Metazoa; phylum Chordata; class Mammalia; order Carnivora; family Phocidae; genus Neomonachus; species Neomonachus schauinslandi. The sequence goes on from NC_058408.1 coordinate 115,992,518, forward strand.
TCCTCCTGGGCACTGATTTGTGACATGCACAAGGCTGGTGGGGGTGGGGGGAAGGGAAAAGAAAGTACCGGAACCGACTCCTAGACTCTCTAGGTCTGACGGGGATACATCACTAAGGTTCCTAGGCAGGCTGCCCGTCCCCATCACCACTCTTGCTAAGGAAAGAAACATAGACAAGGTTATGAATCTGTTGAGATTACCTTTAACAATGCCTTAAATTGCCCATATGGCACAGAGTACATAGACTGGTATATACAACCCTGTACAAAAATGTGTCCTATAAATAACTAATGTAGAGAGCAATGGAGGCATGTAATGGGCCTACCTGCAGGAGGCAATCTGATGATATTTCATTGTGATTACATAAAAGAGAGCAAGAGATCACATCCGTTAGGAAGGCTATTACTAGAGAAACGGAAAATAGCTGGTGTTAGCGAGAATGTGGAGAAATGAGAACCCTCATGCATTGCTGGTGGGCATGGAGAATGCGCACCGTGGAAAACAGTTTGGCAGTCCCTCAAAAAGCTAAACATGGAATTATCATATGATCCCGCAATTCCACTTCTAGGGGAAGCTGAGGGAAATGAGTCTAACACGAAAGGACACATACAGTATGATTCCATTTATGTGAGGTAGCTAGAAAGAAATTTATGGAGACAGAAAGTAAAATAGCGGTTACAGGGGCTGGGGCTGGGGGGCTGGGGACTTGAGGTTTCATGGGGGCAGTTTCTGTTTGGGATGAGGAAAAGGCCTGGAGGCAGGTGGTGGTGATGGTTACATAACATTGTGAATGAACTTAATGCCTCTTAAAAATGGTTAAAATAGTACATTTATGTACATTTTCCCACAATAAAAAAAGAAAAAGAGGGCAAAAGCATTTGTGGTTTAAAAAAACCAATAAACAAAAAACCAAAAAAACCCAGAGCCGTCTTTAGCTCCTGGTTCTCCCTCAGTCCTTCCCAGTGCAGCATAAGCCCCGCCGTTCCCAGTTTCCTTCTCATCGCCCCTGAGGCTTTGCCAGGCCCAGGACCAGCCCGTCTATCCTGTGGTGTGGACCATCAGCTGTTAGCTGCTCTGTTAACACCTCTGGAGCCTCCTTTTGCCATTGTAGATGCCACACCCCAGCCAGGGGAGGTCGTTCAGAGACACAGAATGAGCCAGGTCACTCCCCAGAGTAAACTACACCACACCTCTGCGGCCCTCACCAGGCTTGGTGCTGGCTGGTAAATGTTGAACGACAGTCATCCAGGGAAACAAAAGCCCCCTTATTTGTAGCATTTGACAACTTCTGTGGTGTAAATACTCCCACTGTGGCTGCCTTCAAGCTACTGTCAGGAAGCTATTGCATGCAGGGCTGGGGACACCCCCGTAGGACACCGTTATCCAGGGTTTCCTGGGTGTAGCTCCAGTGGCTGCTAATAACTTCAAAAACAGAGATGAGAGTAAAATGCAATAAGTTAATTAGACTGTGATGAGTTTCGAACATTTGTTACATCTCACTATATAATTACTTGACTATAACTTAATTTTAAATGGTGGCTTGAACAACCAGCTCTTTAAATACCTGGCAATGTAACCATTAGCTCTCACAAGACAACGCAAGTCAACTCTAGCACAGAACTGCCCGCGACCCAGCTGGTCTCCGTCTTGACTGGGGCTGTAATGAAGGGCTTTCGGCTTGGGAGTTGAACCTCATCAGCGTGCACATGGATTCTTCCCTGGTTTCTGATGACCGAGTTCTACCTGGTTGGTCCTGTCCTCCTCTGGGCTTGTGCACACTTGGGAAAGCTGTACTCTGATTTGGAACCAGACAGAAGTAAGTGCTAGAGGCATATTCCAGAGTCTGAGAACCTGAAGGACAGATCATGTTGAAACGTCAGGATGGAGAAAGTTATCTGTGGAATTGAGATACAAAGCACCACATACTCAATATACAAACTTTAATCCATGCATCCTTTTCATTTATGGAAAACAAAGGGCAGATGGCGTTGGAAAGTGCCTGGAATCTAATAGAATGCCATTTGCCATCCTTCTGTGGTTTTTCATTATGTGAAGTCCGAGGGATTGGTGGGATTTATGGTCGACATTGCACAGATCACTGTAGCAGAATTTTTCCTTGTTGTCAGTCATCCTTCGTCTCTGATAGTCATTTCAAAGATGTGGAGTGGAAATGGGAAGGAGCCCCTTTCAAGGAGGGAAAAACAACAACAATGTAGTTTTCCCTGAAGCCTGCTCATAGCAGGGGTGCAAGTTCGCATGTGAACTGGCCTGATCCTTGGGCCAGGATGCTGGGTTCTCGGACCATCTCTTCAGTTCTCCATAAGGGACTCTGAGCTCCCAGCAGTCTTCACAGGCCCTTTGCAGTTGGCTTGGACATTCTTCTGGTCCGCTGTATCTTGTCTCTTCCTCTGCTCACCAGCTTGAGCACCCCTTCCCTGACCATCCTGAAAGACTTGGTCATTCATTTTCTATGCTGCCAGAAAAGCTCCTCTGGACCTCTATGGGTGCCCTTAACACACTATAATATCATCATTGTCATCATCATCATGGCCACTAGGGTTTGTGAGTGCTTGCAAGGTGCAAAGCACAGAGCTGGGCAGTCTGAGGTGCTTATATGTCTGTGTCCCCCTACCCCTTGTTCTCTGAGCTCCTGGGAGGCAGGGATCATGTTTAATACACCTTAGTCCCCTTAGTCTAGTGGCTAACATAATGTTGAGTTTACAGTAGATATCCTATAAATATTTGGTAAAGGACTCTGGAAAACAGTATGGAGGTTTCTCAAAAAGTTGAAAATAGAGCTACCATACGATCCAGCAATTGCACTACTGGGTATTTACCCCAAAGATACAAATGTAGGGATCCGAAGGGGTACATGCACCCTGATGTTTATAGCCAAACTGTGGAAAGAGCCAAGATATCCATCGACAGATGAATGGATAAAGAAGATGTGGTATATATATACAATGGAATATTACTCAGCCATCAAAAGGAATGAGATCTTGCCATTTGCAACGACGTGGATGGAACTGGAGGGTGTTATGCTGAGTGAAATAAGTCAAACAGAGAAAGACACCTATCATATGACCTCACTGATATGAGGAATTCTTAATCTCAGGAAACAAACTGAGGGTTGCTGGAGTGGGGGGTGGGGTGGGAGGGATGGGGTGGCTGGGTGATAGACAGTGGGGAGGGTATGTGCTATGATGAGCGCTGTGAATTGTGCAAGACTGTTGAATCACAGATCTGTACCTCTGAAACAAATAATGCAATATATGTTAAGAAAAAAGAAAAGAAGAAGAAGATAGCAGGAGGGGAAGAATGAAGGGGGGGAAATCGGAGGGGTAGATGAATCATGAGAGACGATGGACTCTGAAAAACAAACTGAGGGTTCTAGAGGGGAGGGGGGTGGGAGGATGGGTTAGCCTGGTGATGGGTATTAAAGAGGGCACGTTCTGCATGGAGCACTGGGTGTTATGCACAAACAATGAATCATGGAACACTACCTCAAAAACTAATGATGTAATGTATGGTGATTAACATAACAATAAAAAAATTTAAAAAAATATTTGGTAAAGGAACTTACATGAATTGATTTGTAGCCATGCCCTTTATAAAATCAACCTCATTTCTATTTAATATTCTAATAAAATGGCTTTAGTCATTTGTCTTTTGCAAGAAGGTCCTTCTCTTCTCTCAAGGTCTGTTCTCCCTTAATAAATGTAATAGGTCCACAGGATACTTCCTCAGGTCCACAAGCCCAGCCCAGTTTCTCCTTCCTTCCCTCTGGGGCTGATATTGGAGGACTCCATCGCTAAGATCAGAAGCTATTACCTGTGAATACCCACAGTGCAGTCACGCCGAACTTATTCTTGCTACTGTGACACATGCCTCATCACTGGCTGTTCCTGTGCCCCCCCTTATGGTCTCCCTCACGGAGTTGAGGGATTCAACTTGGATAATCAAAGTACAGTGTATGCACACCATGTAGGAGGATGTCATGTGAGTGTCATTAATAGGTACTCCCAATTGCCGAGCTCTAACTTCAATATTGGATTTATAAGTGGTTGCTTCTGTACATCCCCATCACCTGAGTGGATGGTATGACCACTTACTTGTTACCTAAAATCATCCCTTTATCACTCCTCTTCTGACTCTATGTAATTCTGACTTGTTTTTGAAATCTAGTTAACTCGACACCAGCAGTTTTCGATATTTCCCAGCAATGGAGATGTTTCCACAGTGATGCTGGTAACTTCAACCTGACCTACCCAAGGGATTTATCTGGGGGGGGGGGGGTCTATCTTGGAGCCAGTGGGTCTAAAGCAGGAGTTATAATTCCCCCTTCTAGCTCCTTGTTCTTCAGCTCAAAAAACAGCTGGAGAAAACAGAAGTGAGGTGGATGAAGGAGAAGGACCTCATTTTGCTCTAATAAATCACTTCACAAAATACATATGTAATTGTTCCCATCAACATGGCAACATGCTGGAATTTCTTGCAGAGAGAGAAAGACAGAGAGAGAGAGGGGCACTGCCCTATTTGTCTGCTCCCCATAGAACACAATTTCTGAGTGAATGGTTTATATTTGCTGTCTCTTTGGTGTGTGGCGTGAGAAGAAAGCTATCCTGCTCCCACCAGAAAATTGTAGACTTATGGTTACTATAGTCAATGCATGTTGACAAACTGGGTACTTCGGTGTCTAAGATTGGGTTTTCTGAATCATCCATAACCAACCCTGATAGCTAGTGATTCAGTGCAATTCAGTATTTATAGAGTACCTATGGTCTGCTATCCCCCACCAGGAGTGAGGGATACAGAGATGGGTGACACGCTTCACTGTGTCCCAGAAGTTTCTGGTTTGGGAGCTTGGACTGGGGGAGGCAGGCAAGGATCATGACTCAGGGAACACATTTCATAGACACTAACTCTGGTGGATTCAGGGAAAGGCAAGGTTAGACCAGCGTTCATGCAGACATTGGAACCTTTCCTTAGCAAGTCCCCAGCAACTTATGCAATTCTGGAATTCAGGGTTGGGACTGTAGGATTGGATAGATTTTTCCTGAATAGCTCAGGGTCCCCTCTTCCCATATAGAAACAGACCTTCTTACACCCATGATCTTCACTCAGAGGGCTTTAAACTTTTTTTTTTAAACTGAGGTACAAGCAATAGACAGTAAAGTAGAAGATTTTAAACTTTCAGTTTGGAGAATTTTGATAATCATATATACCTTAGTAACTACCGTTCAAAACAAAATATAGAACACTTTCAGTCTCCAAGAGAGCTCGCTCATACCCCTTTCCAATCAACTGCCAACAACCATGTCCCTACCTTGGTTTCTCTAGATTAGTTTTCATTATTCTAGATCAATATACATGGGATCATAAAGTATGTGCCCTCTTGTGTCTAGCTCCTTAAAATTTTAAGATTCATTCGTTTGGGTTTTTCTATCAGTAGTTCATTCCTTTTTATTGTACGACAGTTCATTTATCCAATTCACCTTCTGTTTCTAGGTTTTTTTCAATTATTATGAAAAAGGCGACAATGACCATTCAGGACAGTTCTCTTTGGAGACATAGGTTTTTATTTCTCGTGGTAAATACCTATGAGTGGAATTGCCGAATCATAGTGTAGATGTGTGTTTAACTTTATGGAAACTAACAAACACGTCTCCTTCACGGGTGTGCCAACCTACATTCCCATGTGAAGGTGAGCTCTGGCTGGTTCTGATTCGAGCACCGCTGGTGCTTGTGAAATAGTATCTCATCATGGGAGAGTTTTGACTTGTTTGCTGCATTGGCTTGGCTCCTTTCACACAGTCCTCCTGAATGCACACAGCCTACCTGTTAGGTAGGTTTGAGGATATCTTGGGATGTTTACAGCTCAGGAAGCTGATGCTTGCCCAGTCGGCCAGGTGATGCAAGACAGCACCAGCTAGGGCTGTGTGGTACAATAAAAACTAGATACTTGATCTTTCTCCCTGGTTCCTGGCACAGAGCTCCTAAAATCCTTGGAATTTCCTGAGCGGTAGGAGTGTCTTTTATTATTCATAATGAGTCCCTGCTTTTGAACTTAACTGAGTTTAGCTAAAGGAGGTGAATCTTGGCAGTTCTCTAGAAAGCCTGAGGATGGGGGCTGGTTGCCTGAGGAACCAACCACAGGATGGGGGTGGGCGAGGATAAGAGGATTAGAATTTCCAGCCCCACCCCCAGACCTCCAGAGAGGAGAGAGGGGCTGGAGATTGACTTTAATCACCAATGGCCATGATTTAATCCATCATAAATAAAAAAAATAAATACTCAGATAAAAAAAATACTTGGATTAAAAACTCTGGAACAATGAGGCTAACAAACCTTCTGTGTTTGTAAATACATCAGGTGCAGGGAAGGTAGCACATCTGAAGAAGGCATGGAAGCTCTTTACACGCCGTCACGCCGTCTACATACCCTGCCTTATGCGTCTCTCTTCCATTTGGCTGTTCCTTTGTATCCTTTATGATAAAACTGTAACTATAAGTAGAGTTGTTTCCCTGGGTTTTGTGAATCCTTCTAGCCAATTACCAAGCCTGCAGGGGCATTGTGGGAACCGGGCAGAACTGCGGGTTGCCTGGGGGCTCCATTTACAGTTGGCATCAGAAGTAAGGACAGTGTGGTGGGACTGATCTCTTAGCTGGTGGGGTCTGCCCTAGCTCTGGGTAGTTAGTGTCAGAATTGAATTGAATTGGTGGATCCCTAGCTGTTGTTGGAGAATTTGAGACACAGTGTGGAAACACTGTTATGCTACTTGAGTAAAAACCCCACAGGTTGACCCTTAGCTACCCCTCTGACTGTTCTATGTTTTCTGTGGGCACATAATACTAAGGTACCCTTGAAAGGGTGGGACCTGCCAGTGTTAGGACTGAAGAGTGAAGAGAGAGCCCTTGTGGAGCTCTGTGAGAAGCGCCCATGCGTGTGTTAAACCCATTCCCATGATAAAACCAGACAACTCCATGGATTTGCCAGATGCTATTTATCAGGCTTTTCAGGACTGGCTCTTAGAAGGGCTGAATTCCAGAATGTGTCACAGAGCCAAGGAGGAGAAGCAGACAACATAAGCTGCCAACCGTGAGTTGAGGAAGATGACATGGAGAAACCTTGTAAGAATATTCTCATAGGAATGGAAATGTCATCAACAAGCAAGACTAAATGGCAATGGGGTGACACTTAGGGATGTTTTGTGAGGTTTTTTTTTTCTTACATTTTGTGCATTTTAAAGTACTAATAACAGGAAAGGAGGGACACTCAGAATTTTTGTCTCTCATTAAAAATATACATTAATGTTACTTAGACTATTTTCTAGTTTTAATTTTTTCAGAAATGATGTTTTCCCAGAAGTCTAGGACTTCGTCTCTCTTCCTGAGTTGTTGAGCCCGGAGTCTGCCACGGTTTAGGCTCTGAAGCTGACCTTATCACCAGGATATCTAGGTAATCACCCCAAGTTGCTAAGGCAGCGCTTCCTGTTATGTGCCCACGAAAGCACCAGGGGAACTCCTGGGATGTTGAGACTCTGCAGGTACAAACAGAAACATGTACTGTAGAGACTCACATGTTGTTGGACTCAGAGTTCTGTAGATTTTTGCAGCAAGCAGCCCTCTACATCGTCTGTTTCCACCACTCATTGGTAGACAAGAAGCTAAACCAGAGAGGTAAAGTACTAGCATTAGGTCTAGCTGGTCACCAGCAAAGCGGGGAGGAGAACCCCATCTCCTTGGGCTTTTGCTGCTAGAGAGAAAGGCAAAGAGAGAGTAGTAATGTCTAAGGAAAATGAAAGCTACAGTCTATTGAGCACTTGCTGTGTGTCAGCACTCTGTCAGTGCTTTCTGAATACCCAGCCGTAAGGAGAGAAGGAAGCTGAGCCCGAGAAAGGTGAGGTGAGTTCTCCAAGGTCAAAGGTCAAGCATGTGGGTCTCTGCCATGTGGACAGGCTCTGCCTAGGCAGTGGCCCAGTGTAGTAAATGCTGCCCTCCCTCCACTTTGGACAGTCTCCCTTATCATTGGCCAAGCGATGACATGATTTGGGGCCTTTCCAGCCTCAGTATTCTAGAACGCATTGGCTGCTCTTTCTTTCTTTCTTTCTTTCTTTTTTTTTTTAAAAGATTTTATTTATTTATTTGACAGAGAGAGAGACAGCGAGAGAGGGAACACAAGCAGGGGGAGTGGGAGAGGGAGAAGCAGGCTTCCTGCTGAGCAGAGAGCCTGATGAGGGGCTCGATCCCAGGACCCTGGGATCATGACCTGAGCCAAAGGCAGACACTTAACAACTGAGCCACCCAGGCGCCTTCTGGCTGCTCTTTCTAAGACTGGTCCCTGACCACCCAAGGACTGCTCCCTCTTGTCCTTGTGGGGGAGGCTCAGGCTGGTCCTGAATTATGTGCGTCCATTTCTTCTGGGCTTTACTGTAGCTCTGAAAACTGGATGCCACACATGGAAAACTGCTATTCTAGGTTACAACGTCAATCATGTCTTCCATTCACCTGGAGCGTCTGCAGCTTCACCCCAGTCTGCTCAATGGCTCCGCTTTCCAGTGACTGGAGAACAGGTGCCTTCTTTTTCATTGCATGTTCTGTGCCCTCCACCAAGTCTCCTGGGCCACAAGTGGGTCTGGGAACTGCATGGTCCCCCAGAACCCGAGAAGTCTTCCAGCCACAGGCAGCCAGCTTCAGAAGGGAACACCCCTGACTCTCAATGAGACTTTGCTATCGTCCGGAGTCCTTCTGGTACCCATGCCCAGAGACCAGAGCAAACCTGTCTTTAACCAGACTTTCCTCGGCTTGCATTTAAATTTGAAAACCTAGGGAGAAAAACAGTGGGTCCATAAGGACTTGGAGGCCAGAGCAAGTATTTGATAAGCTTTTGCATTTAGTTGAGAAGAGAAAGAAATGCTACATTACCTAAGGTAGGCCAGACTCAGTAAAATGGTATGATAGCACTGTGTGTGAAGGGCCTTCAGCTTCCTCCTCTTCCTCCCTGTAGCCCCAGCCCTGATCATGACCTTACTTGCCTATAGAACCATCTCTATTCCCATAACCCATAGGCCCTCCCACACTCATCATTCGCCCTGCTGAGAGGGTGAGGGAGCTGTTTTCTCCCCATTCTACAGATGGGTAAACTGATGTTCAGAAGCATTGAGCCTTTGAGGCTTGCCTTTAAGGCCACAGGGTGGTGGGGATCCTGACTTGAGGCCAGGTCTTCAGACTTCTCCTCCAGGGATTCTGCCATCTCACTCTGGCTCCTTGTCCAACCTCAGCACCAAAGTCCCCCACCAAGTACCTGCTCTGCACTCGGAGCCCAGGCAGGAATATCTCCTTGACATCCTTGGCAAATAATCTGTTCTTGAGGTGATTTTTCAGAACCATACGATCCATTGTTCCTGGGGTTTCTTACTTGGGTGCTCTACAAGCAGATCAATCCCTCTGTGCCTGAAACAGATCATATCACCTCCCTCTCTCTTACCTGCTCCCTTTGCAAGAGCCCCACCTTCCATCCAACACCCTGACCAAGAGCCTGGTGGTGGGCTCATCCTCCACATCTGAGTCTAGAGTCCTTGCCTTCTTCATAACTCTTTAATCCATCCCTTTCTCTGCACACACACAGCTCCTGCCTCGGGTTGGGCAGTAATCATTCTCACTGCTACACCTGGAATAGACTCTGACAAGGTGCCCCTGCAGCTGGTGTCCTGGCTGCCTTGCCCTCTGTCGCTCATGAAGGGAGAGCTCTTTGGCTGGAGGCAACAGGGACCTATCCTAGTAGCCTAAACAGAAGGGAATGCATTTGCCCACAGGATTGAAGGGAGGGCTGGCGAGCCTGGCTTGGAGTAGGCAGATGTTGAGGGTCTCACTGGAGAGAATAAACCCACCTCCTCCCACTTTACTTCTCTAAATCTACAGTTGCCACCTGTATGATAGTGTCTAGGAGGTCAGGGAGCAGAACCTGCTGAGGGCATGACTTCCCAGGGCCCTGAGTGAAGAGTTTGGGAGTAAGGGGATGAGACAATGGGTAGTGTCTTTGAGAGTCAAATGAAATCAAAGCTTGGAAGGCCATGCAAACAGTCACTGATGGAGAAGCAAAGCAAGGGGAGATGGGGAGGGAGGAGGGAAGAGGGACAGAGCGGGAGGAGGGAGGGAGGGGAGAAGAAATGAAGGAGGAAGAAAAGGAAGATAAATGCACAAAGAGGAAAGAAGGGAAGGTGGGCAGGGGGAGGAAGGAGGCCACGTGAGATGTGACCTGTGGCTAGAACCTAGGAAACCCAGACTGACGTCAGAGCTTTGAAGCAGAAGGTGGGAGATGGTTCCTGGGGAACATTCTTGAGCTGTAGGGAGTGGCCTCTGGAGCTTTATGAGGGGGATTTGAGGCCTCGGTGTAGGCAGGAAGAAATTCTCTGAGGACGCTTACCTCAGCCACGTGGGGCACAAGGGGAGTCAGAAGAACGAGCCCCAGACTGGTCCTCAGTGCCCCCAGACTGGCAGGGGCCCTGAGACAGGCTAGGAGATTTGGAGGCAACTGGCCAGGAGAGGATGCAAGTAGTTAAGCGTCTTGATCGTGAGGTGGTTCCAGGTCGTCTGTAAGGTGGATGTCACTATCCCCCTCACAGATGAGGACATCAGACTCGGAAAGATTGAGAGCCTTCGTCCATGTCATAGCTAGAAAGTGGGGACCTGGGATCGGAGCACAGAGCTCTCTGTTCTCCTCCATACTAGGTATGCAACCTCTCTGCGTATGGATTCAGGACCTGAGACTCAGGGAGGCTGGGGGAGGTCGAGGACTTGGGCTGGTTGCACAAGGGGATGTTTGCACTGAACAGAGATGTTGCTGCATCACGGCGACTTTCCCACCCAGCCCAGGCTTGCCCAGGCTCCACCTCGGCCATCCCATCTCTGCAACTGGGTGGGCAGTGTGGGCGAAGGGGCGGGGGCTGCTTCCCCACCTCCTCTGAGCTGGCCTTTCAATGTCACCAGGCTGCTCCCTCCCAGGTTTTTAGTACATTCCCAGCTGTTGATTGCTCCAGGGCCTGCAGGAATGGGTCCTGTGACCTGGCTGTTTTCTCAACCCCGCACGGTCACAAGGGGTTGTTTTGTTTTCGGCACTGCTATTAAGTCAAATCTTGCTGTGCGGCGTCTGATTTTGGCCTTCAAGCACCCTTGTTTTATCTCATTTCCAGGCCTGCCTCCATTTGTCATACCTTCCAATATGCCATCTGGAAATCCTATAACCACTCTGAAAGACAAGAGACCTTGTTACTTGGAATTCTCTGCCTGTCTCCTAAATAGGAGTCCGTGGATCAAAAACAAACGAGCCATTAGATCAATGGAAAATGCCAAGTTCAGATGGATTTGTTTTCATTTAGATATTTTCTAGATCGTGGCCCAGCCCTGCAAATAAACACTTGAAAATTATCCAGTTATTTGGTTTGCTGTGGTCAGATGGCATACCGGTCTCTCACAAATGGTCATTCAGGCCTTGGTGCAATTTTAGTGAATTCCACCTGGTAGATGACTGTGAGCTGCAGTGTATGGAGCTGGGACTGAGCCCTTGAACGCTGGGCCACACTGGTGGGGTGCGGGACATGGTGGGCAGCAGAAGGAGACAGCTTCCCGCCAGCATGCGGGTGAAAGTTGCCCTGCCCCAGGACCATCGCCCCACACTGGAGCAGCATCTGCATAGACATAGCAGTGCCTGTTTGTATTTTATGCTCCCGTTTTGTACACGGTTTGGTCGAGTGTGTGTGCAGTAAGATCTGCCCAGTCGATTCTCTTGCTTTTGCTTCGCCATCCCCGTACTTTAAGGGAGTGACAAGGACTGGCTACAAACCATGGGTGTTTCTCAGGCACGGTCCTGCCAGGGAGGATAGGCCACCTTTCCCATAGGTGCCATTTGAGGTTCCATTTCCAGGCCAGGACCTTGGCTGGTCACCCACTGCTTCCATCTTCCCCTTCTTGGCCCATCCTCAGGACCATGGCATTCTGCTGCATTCTAAAGGCTCGCACCTGCAGCAACCCTTGCACACCCCAAGTCTTTCCCTCTCTCCCCTTATTGTCACCATCCTGCCTTTATGAACACGGGCTCTTGCTGTTGTGCTTTCTCAGGTCATACGAAGAAACCGAAGGGCAATTTCTAGACAAAGTGGATACATCGTAAGGACATGCGTATGGGAAGGGAAAACCATGCCTTCAGGTAATGAGAGGAGCTTCATTCCCTGGGGAGAGGGGAGGGAGAAGTAGCCAGAGCCCAGTATGGAGGCCCAGACACGGCTGAGCGCCAGGGTGGGGCCAGGCCTTATCTTTTTAAAAAATCTTTTATTGTTATGTTAATCACCACACATTACATCGTTAGTTTTTGATGTAGTGTTCCATGATTCATTGTTTGCGTATAACACCCAGTGCTCCATGCAGAACTTACCTTAAAGCTGGATAAAAGTTCTGGTTTTCTGCAACACCGGTCGCCCTCCCTCCCCCAACTCATTCACGTCATTGTGAAGATAGGGCTCATCTGACAATGGCTTTTGGTGTCATCTTACAGTCTAGGAACACAGGAGAAGCCCACCCTTCTTCTCTGTGCCGTTCTCTTCATTAATTCACATTTGCTGATCCTCCCTGTTTACTGCAAGAGCAGAGCTCACGAGAGACAAAACCACTCTCTCTAGCAAGATGGGGCTGTGTCCACTTAACTGAAACATATGTGTGTGTGTATATCTATGTATGAAGATAAACGTGCATTGATGTCTCTGTGGGAGCATGCCACCATCCAGACATGACCACAGGGCAGGCTCTGATGTCAGAGTTTGTCCTTTTCCCATGCAGCCAGGAGGATCCAGCCTTTTCCCGTGGACCTGACACCTCACAGCCTCCCTTAGCTCCTCTAATCGGACATGAGAGTCTTAGACTCACTCTCCATAGGGAAAGTGACCTGTGTGTTCAACATTCAACGCTGACGTGGGAACAAAGTCTCCACTTTGCCCAGTACATGGAATGAAAATGTACTGAATATGTGAAAATGTTTTAGACATGATAGAATATACAGGAACGTCGGCATTGTTGTTGTCATGGCGCTTACGTGTGGGCATCCACGAACCATTGCCTTCACCCGAAATGACTCTGGTGCGACTCTTCATTTGAGCGCACACAACCAAAGACTATCTGGGTCTGCTTGCTGGCCTTAAGGTCCTGTCTTAGCACAGCAATGAATCAAAAGAAATGCAGTTTTAATTCCAAAAGCGTTGCAGAGTAGCATAAGGCTTGAATTTGTCTTTTGGAGACTTGCAGGGAGCACACCATGCAGGAGAAGGTCTCACAGCTGGCATTAGGAATGCTGCTTCATTGAGATCCTTGTCACCAGCGCCTGCCTCCTCACCCCTGTCGTGGGCCACAGTCCCTCTTCTGGCCTCCAAGCTCCAGCCAGCCCCCCTTTCACGACCACTTCCCCCCTCTTACAGCTATCCTCTTGGTCCCCTGGCTGAACGCCACAAAAGATTTAGGACCCTGCTTCTATTCATGCTTCCGCTGAAGGCCACGGAGAGGAAAAGTTACGAATCTTCTCATCTTTGTGACATATGCTATAAAACCCATTCAAGCTGGGCCTAAAGCTTGCTTTGGACCGTACTTCCTGTAGATCTTGAACAGCGTGAGAGGCTGCATCTTCATAACCCTGGGCTCCCGGTGAGGAAGGAAAGGTGCAGGTGGGTGATATGACTCACCTAACTCACAGCTTCCCGTGGGAATAAATGTCATTTTGTTTTGCTGCACCAGTTGGTGGCCTTTCCAGCAGGGACACTGGCAGAAGAATGAGCAGGGCCAGGCTGAGACTGGGGGTGGGGAACCGCCTTTGGGATGCCGCTGGCCGACCCTCACCTCACTTGTGCTGCTCGAGCCCACCCTGAGGAGCACCATGGCCTGGCCACCCTGATGGGGCCCCATGGAGACGACCGGTTCCTCAGCACCCAAGCCGCTTTTCTAGATGGAATGCAAACCATTCCCTGCCTGGGGCCCTGCCAAGCCTTGGCAGGATTAAAGGTGACATTCAGTTCCAGATTAATCCAAGTTGAAACATTTTTCCTACAGGTGTAGAGACCTCACTTTATTTATTTATTTTCTGAAACCCCGAAACAGCTTTAACATCATGATTTTGGGTTTCTTTTGTTTTGTTTTGTTTTGTTTGTTGTTTTTTTAAGATTGTATTTATTTGTGAGAGAGAGAATGAGAGACAGAGAGCATGAGAGGGAGGAGGGTCAGAGGGAGAAGCAGACTCCCTGCGGAGCAGGGAGCCCGATGCGGGACTCTATCCCGGGACTCCGGGATCATGACCTGAGCCGAAGGCAGTCGCTTAACCAACTGAGCCACCCAGGCGCCCATGATTTTGGGTTTCTGCACATCAGATGCATGAGCCCGATTAATATTTTTATAATGGGTATCTGTAATCATTCTAGTAACAATGGCACCTTCTTATATTCAAGGTGTGTTTCTTTCTTTTAAGCTCCTTCCCAGGAATTTGGGCTGGGATTCAGGGATTCATAGAATTTTACAGTGTGAGAGGGGAGGATGTGTCCAGTCTGCTCTCTGAATTCTCTCTATGAAATTCCCACCAAGCGTCTTCCTGCTTGGACTCCCTCATTCACGGGCAACCTCCTACCTTACAGAACAGCCCATTTCTCCCCCGACAGCACTAGCTGTTTGAGTGTCTGTATTGAACCGAATCAAGATGTGTAAGACCTGGGTGGAAGAGTAATTAGATCTGGAGAGACCTGGCGGGACCAGGAGCTCTGGCTTTGATCAGTTTTCCAAACTGTGAGCCCCATGACCTTGCCCACCCAGATGTCCTGACTCTTGGTGCGCCTCCCCTGCATTTCGAGCATGTCCAGGCTGACCAGCAGGCATGTGTCTCTACTGCTTTGGAATAAATTAAATAAATTTAAGTTAATTAAGTTATCAACTGATTAGAGGTATGTGAGTAGTCACATAACTTTTTTTTATATAATCGTATGGGGGGCTCAGGGCTGGGTAGACATTTTTCTGGGGGTTAAGAAAGTCCTTGTTGAAAACTTAAATGTTGGGAAAACTTCAAATAATTGTTATTATACAGAGAATACGGATCGGAAACATACATTTCTATAATGGTGGTTTATGATGCTTTAATGTCGTCCGTTAGAGCAAAGTAGCAACACGATGTAACAGGGGTTCTCAGTGTGGTGCTTGGATCAGCATCATCAGCATCAAGGGGACTTGCTATAATGACAGCCCCACTCTACTGAATCAGAAGCTCAGACTTGTGTTTTCACAAGTCTTCCAAGGGATTCCCATACATGCTAAAGCTTGAGATCCACTGTTGTACAGAATATTGTCTTCCTGGTTTATGTGTGATGGTTAATTTTATGTGTCAACTTGGATAGGCCATGGTATCAAGTTGATCAGTCAAACACCTGTTTAGATGTTGTTGTGATGGTATTTTTTAGATTTAAATTATAGACCTTGGGTAAAAAGATTACCCTTCATAATATGGGTGGGCCTCATTCAATCAGTTGAAGGGCATAAAAGACTGAGCTCCACTGGGGAGGAAGAAATTCTACCTCTAAGTTGCCCTGGAACTCAAGACCTCAACATCAATGCCTGCTGGAATTTCCAGTCTGCCAGCCAGCCCTTTCTCTCTCTCCCTCTCCTTCTTCTTCTCTCTCTTAATCTATCCATCCCATTGGCTCTGTTTCTCTGGAGAATCTTGACTAATACAAATGGTATTAGAATCCACTCTCCGCAATCTTTCTCTCTTAGCCCAAAATCAGCTGCACAGTTTTCCTCAGTACAAGACTGCAGACAGCTACTTCCACTAGGCAGGAGTTCGGACAGCCATGAAACTTAATAGCTATCCAGGAATTAAAATACTAACAAGAGCTTAAAATTTTGTAGGTATACCTGATTTGGCAGAAACCTTTTGGTTTGGGTCATTCCTTGGAAGATTCTTTATTGAAAAGAATTCCAGCTTTCAGTGAGCAGTTTAAAACCAGATGGATCTGGGGTGCCTGGGTGGCTCAGTCGTTAAGTGTCTGCCTTCGGCTCGGGTCATGACCCCAGGGTCCTGCGATCGAGCCCTGCATCGGGCTCCCTGCTCCGCGGGAAGCCGGCTTCTCCCTCTCCTACTCCCCCTGCTTGTGTTCCCTCTCTCACTGTGTCTCTCTCTGTCAAATCAATAAAATCTTTAATAAATAAATAAATAAATAAAACCAGATGGATCTGAATTTGAGTCCCCACTGTTACTCACCAGATGACCTCAGGAAAGTCATATGTGAGCCACATTTTCCTAATCAGTGAAACAAAGTTACTAAGATTTTTTCCTTCTTTGGCTTTAATAAAGCTTCTAGCATATCCAGAGCACCAATTTATGTCAGGCTGATAGTAGGCATTCGGGAAATGATAGCTATGATTATTCAGCTGATTACTTCTAAAAGTGAAGGTATACTGGAAAGCTATTACCATCAACTGGGAGTTCTAGGCAACTGTTCTCTGGTTAATCCTGGATTTATTGTAATGTAGAAGAGATAACACTTCCAGTTGTAATCAGTACATCCACGTGGTTATTTGGGCAATGCACTAGGCACTGAATGGGAAGGGATACATCTTAAGAAGATGGAAGACACAGTAGTAGTCTTTGGTGGAATGAAATACCAAAGGCAAGGAAGAAGAGTGTGAAGGATCCATCTATATTTTTTGTAGAAAGAACCCAGGCATGCCATAGGTTCTTGAAATCCTATTAAAACAACATAGACTTTCAAAGGAGGACAGAGGGTGCACAATCTGTTGGAGACATTATTAGTTGTAGACAATTCTAGAGATATGTATGAACATTATCAAAGAAAATGATGTTTCTGGGGCGCCTGAGTGGCTCAGTTGGTTAAGCGACTGCCTTCGGCTCAGGTCATGATCCTGGAGTCCCGGGATCGAGTCCCACATCGGGCTCCCTGCTCGGCAGGGGGTCTGCTTCTCCCTCTGACCCTCCTCCCTCTCGTGCTCTCTGTCTCTCATTGTCTCTCTCGCAAATAAATAAAATCTTAAAAAAAAAGAAAAGAAAAAGAAAATGATGTTTCCAACTGGGAAGAAGGCTGGCCTATGCAAATAAGCATAGGTTGGTAAGTGAACTTAACATAGCCTGAAAAGGCTTAAACCCTCTTGTTCCTTGAAACACTCACTATATGTTATGTTTAGTTGTGCTAAAAACTTTAAAAAAACCAAATACAAGGCGCCTGGTGGCTCAGTTGGTTAAGCGACTGCCTTTGGCTCAGGTCATGATCCTGGAGTCCTGGGATCGAGTCCCGCATCGGGCTACCTGCTCAGCAGGGAGTCTGCTTCTCCCTCTGACCCTCCTCCCCTCTCATGCTCTCTGTCTCTCATTCTCTCTCTCGCAAATAAATAAATAAAATCTAAAAAAAAAAACAAACCAAAAACCCAAATGCAATGAATGAAGTTTTAGAAAAATAAGGGCCAAAATTAGTTCATGAAGAAATGAGGAAAGTTATAGAAACCAATAATTATTAAGGAAATTAAAGTGGTATTTAAAGACTTCCTATCTTTAAAACCTCAAGTCCAGATGGGTTATAGGTGAGTTTTATAAAACTTTCAAGGAATAGTTAATTCCTAATTTTTATAAGTGATTCCATCAATAGAAAAAGATAGTTTTCTGGCCTGTTTTATAAGTCTAATGTAATTTTTAATTCAAAATTCAGATAAGAAAAATAAATGTAAAGAAAACAGTACTCCAATTTTACTTATTACTTATTAGCTATTACTTAGCTAAGTGAATGAAATAGTATATTAAAAAACATATCATGATCAAGTAGGGTGTAACCTACAAGGGCGGTTCATCATCCAGAAAATTATCATAAAACCTTTGGTAAAACAGTGTTCACTACATTAAAAAACTTATTTTTTCTATTATTTATTTATTTGAGAGAGAGAGAGAGAGAGAAAGAGAGTGCGCATAAGCAGGAGGGTCAGGGAGAGGGAGAGAGAATCTTAAGCAGACTCCTGCTGAGCATGGACGTGGGGCTCGATCTCAGGACCCTGAGATCATAACCTGAGCCGAAACCAAGAGCCGGATGCTTAACTGACTGCACCACCCAGGCACCCCCACATTAAAAGACTTCTAAAGAAAATCACATGATGATTCAAATTAATATAGAAAAGTATCTCAGAAAGTTTAACTTTTATGGGGATTAAAAAAAACAGAAAACTAGGAATGGGAGAAACTTCTCTCTACTTGGCAAAAGTTATATTCAAAATCCTATGAAAACCTAATCTTTAATGGAGAAACATTAGACTCATATTCTTCAAAACAAAGAACAAGATCAGGATGCCCATCATCACTGTTTGACATGATGTTTGGGGTTCTGGCCAGGGCTGTGAACAAAGAAAAGAGAGATGTCAGTGTTGATATGGACGAGATATTCTGGCTGCCAGACAGTTCAGTGAAGGGACGGGGCGGGGGAAGCTAGGAGATCAGAAAAGAGGCTAAATTATCCCAGTGAGTGGCTGGGGCCAGGCTAGCAGCAGTGTCAGTGGGGAGAAGTGGTTGGATTCCGGAGGAATTTTGAACATAGATTGATAAATTTGCTAAAGGATTTGGAATTGGGGTATGAGAAAAAGAGAGCTGTCGAGGGTAATTCCAAGTTTTCTGGATTTATTTTACCCGAGCAATGGGTATCACTAAGATGGGGAAGATGGCAGAAAGAGCAACAGTTTGTGGGGAGGAGCCAGAGCTAAGTTTGAAAATGCTAAATTTGAGATTGCTGTTAGATATACAAGTGGTGGAAGTTCATCTAAGGTTCAGGTAGGAGGTCTGAACTAGAGAAATAAATTTGAGAGTTGTTGGTGTATGGATGATATTTGAAGCTACGAAATTGGATGAATTCACAGTAGATTTTTTATAGAGGTCCTTTATCAGGTTGAGGAAGTTCCTTCTATTTCTAGTTTTTGGACATTTTTTGTGTGGATTGAAGGTTGGATTTTATGAAAATGTTTTTTACTGTGTCTACTGAGATGCCTATATGGTTTTTCTTTTTCTTTTTTAATTGATAATGTGGTGAATTACACTGATTGATTTTCAAATCATAAATTGACCTTGCCTTCGTGGAATATCTCACTTGGTCATGACGTATTATCTTTTTATATCACTGGATTTAATTTGATAAATTTTGTTTGGCTGTTTTTTTTTTTTTTCCTGTTTGTTTTGTGTGTGTGTATGCGTAGTTTTGTTTTGTTTTTTTTTTTGGTATCGATTTTCTTAGGGATATTTGTCTATAGTTCTCTTTTTTAAAAAAATATTTTATTTATTTATTTATTTGAGAGAGAGAATGAGATAGAGAGAGCATGAGAGGGGGGAGGGTCAGAGGGAGAAGCAGACTCCCTGCTGAGCAGGCAGCCTGATGTGGGACTCAATCCCGGGACTCCAGGATCATGACCGGAGCCGAAGACAGTCGCTTAACCAACTGAGCCACCCAGGCGCCCTGGTCTATAGTTTTCTCATGAAGTCTGTCTGGTTTTGGTGTCACGGCGACCTCTTAGTTTGGGTTGAGAAATATTTCCTCTGTTATAATTTTCTAGAAGAGTTATATAAAATTGGTATGAGTTCTTTCTTAAATGTTAGCTAATGTAACCATATGGGCCTGGAACTTTCTTTGTGGGAATATTTTAAAGTATAAATTTACTTTAAAAATAGATATTAAAGCTCTATCAGATCATCTGTTTACTTTTGAGTGAGCACTGATAATGGCTTTCATGGAATTTGTCCATTTCATTTTACTTGTTGACTATGTTGGTCTCAAGTTTTCCACAATATTCTCTTTTTTCTTTTTAACCGCTGTAGAATCTATAATTATATCAAATCTACCACTCCTGACATTAGTAGTTTGAGTCTTCTTTCCGATTTTGTGATCAATCTGACCAAGGGTTTATCAATTTTTATTGATTTTTTAAAAAACCCTACAGCTTTTTAATTTCACTGATTTTTCTCTCTTATTCTTCTATTTTCTATTTCTTTGATTTATGCCCTGATCTTTATTATTTCCTTTCTTCTGCTTACTCTGGCTGTAATTTGCTCTTCTTTTTTATTTTTTTAAGATGGAAGGTGATAATCATAGATTTGAGATTTTCCTTGCTTTCAAACCTAGTTAGTGCAGTAACTTTCCCTCCAAGTATTGCTTGATCCCCATTCCACCAGTTTTGATATGCTGTGTTTTGGCACTCAATCCATTGCTTGAGTTTTCCTCTCATTATGGGTTATTTTCCCTGCTGCTTTGCATCTGTGGCCATTTTTTTTTTAATCGATTGCGGGACATTGTTACTTTTTATCCTTGTGTGCTGGATATTTTTGTTTTCCTGCATGGTTTTTTTGGAGCTTTGTCCTGGGATATAGTTAAGTTACTTAGAAACAATTTGACCCTTTCAGGTCCTGCCTTTAAATTTCTTAGGGGGGGGTTGGAGCTGTGTTTATTCTAGGGGTAATCATTCCCTACTCCTGAAGCAAGATTCCACCTAATGCCTCACGGTTTGTGAAGTTTTTTTTTTTTTTTTAAGATTTTATTTATTTGTTTGCCAGAGAGAGAGAGAGAGAGCACAAGCAGGGGGAGCATCAGGCAGAGGGAGAAGCAGGCTCCCCACTGAGCAGGGAGCCTGATGTGGGACTCGATCCCAGGACCCCGGAATCATGACCTGAGCCGAAGGCAGACGCTTAACCGACTGAGCCACCCAGGCGTCCCAGTGTGTGAAGTTTTTAGTCGGGCTTGTGGGAAGAGACGCTGTTCTGGTGCTGTGTGAATGTTGGGTACCCCTCCCTCCCCTGTGGACAGGTGGTTCTTTCCTGCGCTCTTGTAGTTTCTCCATACACACGTGCTGATCGGTACTCTGCTACATACTTAAAGGGGACCCCTTTCTCTGGAGTTCTCTTGAGTTTCATGAATTTGTGTGTCATCCTTACCCAGGGACCAAGCTAATCTCTGTATCGTTCCAGTTTTAGTGTATGTGCTGCTGAAGTGAGCACTGGACTTCTCTGGAGTTGTCTCTTTTTGCAGCTCTCTCTTGCTCCAGGTCCTCAGTATTTGTCTCAGTTTCTTTGGCCTCTCGGTTTTGTCTCCTCAACTCATGGAGTCTGCAAGCTGGGCCAGGGTCCCCTCCCTGTGCTGTGGAAACTCTCTGGTCACTGAGATGGGCAATCGTGGGGATCATTTGTTTCCTCTCTCTCAGGGACCCCTATAGTTCGTGTCTGATGTGCCCTATGCTGAAAACTGTTATTTCAGATATTTGGTCAGTCCCGCCCCACCCCCATCCCCACCCCCCAGGGGTTCTTGCGGGGGGAGGGGGTGTGATCGGGGGAGGAGGATACATCTGGTCCCTGTTACTCCATCTTGGCCATTTAAACCTCATAAACATCTAGATTACCCCCCACTTTACAAACGAGAACTTCTGCAGGGCTGTCTTCAATAACTTCCCAAGGTCACCTACTGGAAAGTGGCAGCGTCTGCCGAGTAGCCCAGCGCCGATCCTGCTCTCGCTGTCTGCGCTCCCACTGCGGAGGAGGTGGTGCGGCCAGCGTCTGCTAGAGGGCGGCAGAGGCCCAGGAGTCCAGGATTGTTCCGATAAACCTGGCGGCTTCCCCCCGCCCCCACCCGCACCCCGGCCCCGTGGCTTCTTTCACTTGATCCTTGTTCTTGGCTCCTATTCTGTCGCCGCTTTCGTGTCCACTCCTAGTGATTTCTCAGCTCTAAGCTTTGTTGGCCGCAACTTTGCTTCTTGGATGGTGGGCTGAGATGCAACCCGAGAAACACCCTCCCCGGGAGTGGGGTGTCGGGGGTGTCGGGGCAGGTTAGGAGCTCTGGGCAAGGGATCCATCAACAGTGGGACTGTTCCTCCACTTATTAAAAAAAAAGTTTGCTTTCCAAGACCTTGGTGAAATATATAAAAATATTTAAATGCTGTCAACTCAGTCTTTAAGTGTGCTGTTCAAGGAACAGATAGCAATTGGTTACTCTTGTTGAAAGTTCTGAAACTAA
This sequence comes from Neomonachus schauinslandi, assembly GCF_002201575.2. Lineage (NCBI taxonomy): Eukaryota > Metazoa > Chordata > Mammalia > Carnivora > Phocidae > Neomonachus > Neomonachus schauinslandi. The sequence continues at coordinate 116,014,572 of NC_058408.1, forward strand.
AATAAGCCATCTGTTGAGTCTTGACATCTGGGAGTGGTCTTCCTGGCATTGCTTTTTCTCCAGGCACAAATACGGATCCTAGAGGGCCAAAGGAGGCAGAAGTCACCAGAAACCTTAACAGAATACAGCTGCATGGAGACCACCAGACCCCTCTATATGTTCACACCTCCTGGATGTGGGCTCCTGGTGGGCTCACCTTTGTACCCCATGGAGCCCACCCAGCTCAGAGTCTGTGCCAATATACATTCTTTAGCAGACTTCAGGGATTTGAGCTGCATATATTCTTTCCCTATACCAGGCATCATGATCTCAAGCCTTTTCGACATTTTTTCATCTATTTATTCATTAATGAATAGGCCCAGTGCTGGTACAAAGGCGTGCAAAACAGACACAATTGCTTACTTGTAGAGCTTGACATCAAGCAGGATGTTCAGTGCACAGGGTGCAGCGAGCATGAAGCCAGGAGACCTAACTGGGTCCTTGAGTCAAGAAAGACTTTCTGGAGAAATGAGCTCTCAGCTTGCCTGCAGGTGGAAAGGGCTGGGCAGTAGGGAGAAACCGGTGTGAGCAAGACCTGCAGAGGGTGTGCAGGGAGGAGAATGGATCGTCTCTCCAGCTGGCAGTACCTCGGACCCTGTGGGCTGTAACTGAGGGGCTTTGCTCAGGGATTTGTAGGGAAACAAAACTGTGCCAGGTCATCTGAGTAGAGAGAGATTTAACCTGGGGAACGGGGGGGCTTTTTCCACCGTGTGAGAGCCTAGGGAGTGGAGGTCAGGAAGACTCCCTCGGGACTTCCAGAGCAGAAATCAAAGGGAAGTCATCACCACTGACTCCAGGGCCTGCGGCACCAAAGCAAGTGTGGCCAGGAGGCCACCTGGAGACCCAAGAGCTGCCTGTCCGCAGATGTCACCTCCCCGCAGCACCCAGAGGCCAGGGACCGCAGCTGCGGGACAGAGAAACACACAATTTCTCTCCTGCTGAACTCCACATGCCGGTGTATATGCTCACAGACTGACCTAACCTGGACCCGGGGGGCAGTGATTCTGGGCCTCCAGGCTTATCTTTGAGAAGCAGAGGACAGTGCAGCAGGGACAAGGAGATGCTGATGACCACAGACAATCCAGAAAAATCAGTTTTGGAGAAGGAACTAGGTGCGTGTCTTGCCTCTCTCACTGGCCATGTGTTGCGTCCCCAGGTCTCAGTTTTTTCCCCTGTAAAGTAGAGCGACAATACTACCTGCTTAATGTGTGTCATAAAACATCAGCCACGGCCGCAGAAGTCAAGCTCTTAGCACAGTACTGGGCATGCAGGTGTCAATAATTTCAGATCATTGGCATTATAACCATTATTATTGTTAGTGATGCTTTTGTTATCGTGTGTCGAAAAGAAAATTGAGAGCCATCAAAAGATCTGAAAAGCAGAACAGAAAGATGCTCATCTTTGAGAGAAGTCGCAGTGGCTTCGGGGGGTCAGTGGGAATGACAGCCATGCGTGCCAGGACCACCAGAGTGAGGCACCGAGTGCATCCCACTAGCCATTCAACGCCCACATCTTTGTCAAGTTACTGTGAATCTCAACACATTCAAATGGGCCATGTGCATGATGTACGCAGGGTGGGCGGGATCACTGCCCCACTTTTGGCCCAATGAGAATTTGACATTCTCCAGGGGCCACAGTTTTTAAAACTCTGTCCAGTGGGGTTCAAATAGCATAGTTTGCTTAGTCTGAACCGTTTCAAGAGGTTGCTCTGGCTTCTTCCTCCATTTGGAGGTGGCTTGGGGCCACAGGAGCCTCTGAATAGGGTTTGCACTCTTAGTCTCGGGGATGGTAACAGTACGATTCTGGAAGGCTCTGTATTGTGGAAACAGCTCCTGAACATGGGTGGAAATGAGATAGACCCCTGAACTGGGCAGATGTAGAGTCAATGCGGAGCCAGATGAGCTGGGGTCCAAGGGCAAGGTTCACAGGCCCAGCAGGGAACTTTCACTCAGAAAACTGGAAAAGGAACCAGCACCCAGGGGCCCAACTACACAGAAACTAAAGGCCCAGGCCTCTAAAGGCTGCAGACTCAATCTGGTGTGTGGTTGCTGGTAGGCACAAAGCTCCAAACCTCCTGAGGGTTTGCAGATCCTGGAGGTCTGAGCCTGTAGGAGGAGGGTCGGGAGTTCCTGCCTTACTATGTCAAAGATGCTGTTCCAAACACTGTTCTGTTCTCACTATTTAATTCCCACACCCACTCTAGGAACCAGATGCTATCCTATCTCCAGCTACAAATGAAGAAACTGAGGTTCAGAGAGGGTAAGTCACCTGCCTCAGGTCACACAGCTAGTGAGTCGGATGGCTAGGACCCCAGTAGCCTGGCTCTGGACAATGTGTCTGGCACCCTGCCTCTACAGCCCATCCTGAAGGCAGCTGGGAGACTGTTCAGTGCTCTTCAAAGCCGGCCTGCAGAATTTGTGGGTATTTGAGGGGGGCATTGCTCCGTAGGAAAGAACGTGACTAAGGCAGGGCCAGAAATAGCTCAGTCCAGTCTCTGGAGTATTGTGTGCTTGTGTGCACGCCTGTGTGTGCACGTGTACGTGTGCATATGTGTGTGTTTGCGCACATGTATGTGTGAGCTCAGGAAAAGGCAAGCTCCAATTAGGTCAAACCCTAAGACGCGGGAAATGCAAACATACTGAATCCCTTCTGACAAAACAAGTTCTTTCTGTTTATTCATGCGCTCTTTATCATTTTAACAGAGGCCGTGTTGCCTCTGAGGGAGTAAGTTTAGAAAGTAAGCCTCTGTGTTTGTGATGTGACTAGCATTAAGTAACCAGGAAACTGCCGTTCACATCTACGGCCTCACGCTCTCTCTCTAGTACTCATGACGGCAGACAAATAGCATCTCGGCATCTCAAGCCTGCAAAGGACCTGAACGACCTTTCCTGTCAAGGAGCTCAGATGTGCCTTCCTGAATTGTGCACTTATCAGGCTTGGCTCCCGGCTCCCAGCCTTTCTTTCCTCATCTGGAAACCTACTTTTTCTCAGGGCATTCTAGGGGTTAGTGAAGGAGCTTGCGTGGAGGGCATCAGCCCGGCGAGGCACGTCCCTGGCAGGCCACAAAATCAGCTCACTTTCGCATCCTCAGTTCCACGTCCCAGTGCCCGACAGAGTGCATGTTACTCTCCTAAGACAGTTGTTAGCACAACTTGGCTACTGAAAATCAAAAGTATGGGCTTTTCTCACTATTATCTAATTTGTGAGGTTTAAGATCTAGTTTAGGGGTTCAAAGAACTGAATATTGAATATTTTATTCCCTTGTGTTCCTGCTACATTGCTCTTAATCCTCCTTCCAGCAGGACAGACTGGTGGCACGGTGGCATACAAGCATGGATGGGAAATAAATACACAAAAATAACATTTCTACCTGTCACCTTGCTCCTCCTTTTAGACTGAAGACGCCTGTATTTGTTAGCTGGGCTGGTCTACGCCTTGAGGGAGGTGGGTTTGCAGTTGCCCCCCAGCAGCCCACCGAGGCCCAGATGGCAGGTTCAGAGGGCCGGAGATCCTGTCTTCTGTCTCTTAATCTCTCTGGCCACTCTTCGGCGTTTGGTATGAGCTCTGTGCAATCACCACTAACCCACGGCTTATCTAACTCTCCCTGTTGTTTCCAGGGATGTTTACAAAACCAACTCAGACCAATGGTAGCTTTTTAGAAACCTCATGAAGAATTCCCACAATCTACCCATAACCTCTGCAGAGGTCAGTGTCATGTAGTGGGTTAACACCCACCTGGGATGCTGCGGGCCTGACTCAGCTTCCCCCCTTTGCCCCCGACTCTGCAACCGCGAACATTGCAGGTACTGTTGGAGCTTCATTGTCTTTATATGCAGAACAATGATCGTCCAATCTTGCTCTGCTGGATTCACAGGATTGTTTTAAGGATTCAGCCACTGTAGATGGTCAATTCTTTGTGAACCGAACAATGCTGGACCACTTGTCCTTTTATTCATCATCTCCTGGCCCCCGCCGAGTGACTGGGAGCTCCCCTTCCTCACCTTGGCATCTGCCCCCACATGGCTCGCTCTCCTGACCACAGAGGACTGCTCTGGACTAGGGCTGAGTTCAGCATGTGGCCCAATTAGTTGAACAATTTGTAGTCTGGCTCAGCAGAGAAACCCTTGGGGGAGCGTGGAGTGTGACTCACATTCTAACTTCCTGATAAAGGCGAATGTTTTGGGAGGCACTGTAGCGTTGTAGCCTGGGGTCACACAGCCCAGACACTCGGCTTCTCTTCCTTCCCCAGCATTCCTCAAGACCTTCCTTGTTATCGCTCTCCCCCCACAGTGCACCCATGGGCTTAGTCAGAGTGAGGGATCAAGAGTCCGCCAGAATAAAGGCTCTTCTGTGTCCCTGCGGCCCAGCGTCAAGCTCCCTCTTCCCACGTGGGCCTGGCCGGACCCAGGGTCTTTCGTACAGACATGGGAAGCAGCAGAATAAAAGGGCCCCTGGCAGAGTGTCAGTCCAAGGGCTCTGTTTGTAAAAGGGCAAACTGTGTCCCTTTGCGGAGCTGGAAGACACCTGGGAGGGATCTAATCCAGTTTCTAGGAACTTCGGGCATCAGACTAAAGGCATGCTCTGGGCAAAGGGAGTTTTCCTCTTTACCTTCCAGAGAGACAACTTCCTCCTTTGATCATGCACTCGCTCATTCATTCATTCATTCGTTCCCTTCCTACTACTGCTTGAGCCCAGGATGAAGTCACAAACTGGAAATAGTCTAAAGAGCAAACCAGACATGGCCCCTGACCTCAGGGAGCTTTATTGTCTGATGGGAGAGCAGAAGGTACTAGAAGCTGGGAGGCCATGCTAGACCATGCCAGACCTTCTGGGCCACGGGAAGGAATTGGGTCTCTACGTCAAAAGCAATGGGGAAATTCTGAAGGGATTTTAGGGTGAGAGTGATAGAATCAGGTTTACTTTTTTTTTTTTCCCAAGTGAATGAATTAGAGAGGACAAGAGGCCTGGAGAACATTGCAGGGGTCCCGGCAGGGAGGAGGGAGGCTGGCAGTAAGGGGCTGGTGGTGGAGAGGAAAGGAGGGGACAGATTTGAGGGAGGGATGTTAGGAGGTTAAAAACACAAACCTGCCTCCCCCGGAGGATCTAAAGGAAAAAAATGCTGGTCCTCAGGCCAAGGATAGACACACAGGCGGGAGGGCAAGGGGGGCTGGTGTGAGGCTCATAGGAGATTAGATGCAGAGGCTGATGCCCACTCATGGGAGCCACACTGGGGCTGGTGATGATCCCTGTCTGTGGACCAGGCACCTCCTCGGGGCCACAGGATGGGCCCCAGGGATCGGGGAGGAGAGAAGCCCGATCCCCAGCCTCCAGGGCACTGAAGACCCAGGGCCCTGAGTCTGAGGGCATCAGGGCAGGTGAGGAAGAGTAGAGGAGGGGACAGAGGGTGGGGGTCTGCATTCAGTCCTTATTCCACTGTCACTGTGCCCACAACACACGCTTTAGCCAAGGACTTGAGAGGCGGCAGGGTGGGGGATCTGAGAACAAGGGGCACTTGAGTTTCTGGGGGCAGGGCAGATAATGAGATGCAGGCATGAGCCCAGGGGGGCTGTTTGAGGTCTGGCCTGTCCCCTCGTGGCACTGAGGGCAGACTTAAAGGTCAGGAGGCCCCTTCCCTCAAAGTGCAGTTCCTTCCTTGTGGTTCCTCGGACGTCGGACCCTCTCATGTGGGGCTGTCCTGGCGACCCCGTCCCTCTGCGCTCTTCTTGCCCCTGCCTGCTTCTGCCCACACCAGCTTCAGTAGCTCCTTTGTGGCAGCGGCCGCAGTACCGGAGCCTCTGACTCGCTCCCTCCCCCTCTCCCTCCCTTCCCGCAGGCCCCTGGGGAAGCTGGGCCCTGTGAGTGGACAGCTGGGCTCTGTGAGTGGACAGCTGGGCTCTGTACCCCCAGGCCCTGATGGCGTGGTTTCTGGCCTCTCTTCTCCATTCTGTGCTGGTGGCTACCTGCAGCCTCTTCCCTCTCCTGCCTTTTCTGAGTGGATGAGGGGAGTGAGGCAGGAAAACTACCCCCCGCCCTCCAGCAGGTGGACATGCACGGCCACCAGGATCCACCTTCTCCCCTCTGTAGAAGCTTCGTGCCTGTACAGATCCTTTTTGTAGGATCTACACTGGAGAGAAGATGATAGATCCTGAAGAAGAGTGCTGTGCTTTTGGTTATAGCTTTTGGAATCAAGGACAGAGAGAGAGTGAGAGAAAGAGAATTTTTAAAAGGTACCACCTTATTCTTTTACTCTCCAGGTGGGCTACACTAATCTTGATAAAAATATAACTTTGGAGTCATACGGTTTGAATGGCTAAGTCATTCACTTTGGTATGGGACTGAAATTTCCTTCTCTGTTAGCAGGGTCTCAAACCTCTAACACTTCCGTGGGTCGTGGGATTCCAGGAGACTGGGGAGCAAATGTCTGAGTGAATGACTGGGGCCACACAGGAGATACTCAGTTCAGACCTCTCCACCTCCCACACTCCCTCCCTTTCATTGTAATGCCATGAAGTTTAAGCTCATGTGATAAGGGATAAAGCAGGAGTTTAAAAACAAACAAACATGAAGATTCATGAAGACCTGGTGTTTGAGCTGGATGAGGGAGGTTGCCTCAAGTCATGGCAGCCATGTAAAGCCAACCAGCTGGCCACCCAGATAAGCTAACCCAGTGCAAAGCTCAACATGCTGGAAAGGGGGCTTGCCCTCCGTGCCCTGCTCTAAGCTGCCTGCAAACTCCCAGAGCCAGTGCCCCTGTAGCGGAGAGCTGCGGGACTGCGCTAGGGAGTCTAGAGCCCCAGGCCACAGTGCACACCTCAGGAAACCTGGGGTCCCACAAGGCTCCTCCCGCTGGGCATGGGGATGAGCCCTTGGAGAGGCCTAGAGTGGGAACTTGTGTTGGCCAAAGCCAGCTCTTGCCCCACCCCCTTCCATGAGCCCCCTACCCCCCTTTGGTTACTGAGCACTTCCTTATTACCTGGAGGCATTAGGGATGCTTGCCCCCAGAAGACCCAGGGGGACCCCCACTCCCTGTGGTTGGGATAGTCTCCGTTCCCTGTGAAGAAAGCCTAATTCTCAGAGACCACACTGATCCTCAGTGTTTCCGGTTTCAGGGTCCTACTGGAGCCATGCGGAGCCAGTGAGCCTGCTCAGAGCTATGAATTGGAAGTCCGAGCTGAGGAATGCACTGGGGAAGTATACACTACCTCATCCCGGTCCCTCTTCTGACAGGAGTCCTTTAGACTTCTGTGCTGCCAAAGCGGAATCTACCAGGAGGCCCTCCTGCCCCTGTGTCCACCCTCTTCATGAGCTGCAGCGAAAGGGCTGGGTGACTGAAGCCCACGTGCCCAGCGTCCATGAGCAGTCGTGAGGAGCCATGGTTGGCTGGAGGGTCCCAGCCCCATCCCAGCCCCTGGCTCTGGGGCAGGTACTGACGTGGGGTGCGGGGTTGGGGCAGTGGGGTGGAACATGTGCTCAATAACCATGTGTGGACACGCAGGAACAGGGGGTCTGCACTGTAAACCATGGCCATCACGGAATAGGTGGGAGGCAGGAACCCGGGAAATGCTCTCCCAGAACTTCCCCTGCCATTTCAGCCCCTGCCCCAGGTGCCCTCCTGAGGGACACTGATGGACTTTCCCACCCTTGCTTTGCGTGCTACCAGGCTGGGCCCAGCTGCATTCTCCCTGCTCTGGATGACCCCTTCTCCAGGCCCCGACGATCCATCTCAGCCCACGGTGTGGGGCATCATGACAGCATGGGTCCTCTCTTCCTACCCATGAGGAAGCAGAGTCTTCTCTGCTTTTTACAGTGTTTCTCATCACTGAACCTTGTTTAGGACTATTCTCTTGGCCTAGATTTCTACCCTCTTCTCATGTTTCAGCCTTTAGATCGTACAGTTTCTTCAGGGGATGTGTCACATGCTCCTTCCTACAGGAAGTCTTCCTGGAGCCTCCTAAGAACTGATCTCTTCCTTTGCTGGGCTCAAACGCATTCCCCTGTGGCCTTAGTTAAGGTCCTGATGATGTGGAGCCCTGCACTGCGGTGGGCTGTGGGTGTGTCTTACTTCATCAGGCTGGGAGTCCCCCTTCTGGGTCTCTGAGCCTTTTCAGGCCAGACCTGAACAAGCAGCGCACCTGCAAAGGGATGAGATGAAGTCCAGCGCAGAGTGGAGAACAGACCCAGGTTTTAGCAGCAAGCAAGGGTGAGGGAGAGGCAGCTGAGAGCAGGCGGGGTGGCGGGATGGACAGAGAGCATGTGGGCTGCAGAGGCAGGGATCAGGTCTAGGAGTCTCCTCGGGTGAAGAGTGCTGGCTCTGTGGGGGGTAGTGGGCCCAGCGCAGGTTCCAGCCACACACTCACTGGGTGCTCCATAACTTCTCTCTGGGCTCCTTTGGGCCTTCATCCACAGGCCCTTGTCCTTCTCTCCACCTCTGCGAAATTCAGGTCCCTCTGTGAGCTCTGACCCCATAACCCTGCCCTGTGTGGGTACCATGCCATCCCTACACTGCCTTTTCCTTTAGGTTTCCTTCGGGGAGTCCTGCAAGGGCAGGGTTGCAGATCCTGAAAATAGGGCCCTGCCCATTGCTTGGCTGCCCTAGAGTACCCAGGGGTATCCTGGGCTCACAGTCATCATTTCTCATATTTTTGCTGATGGATCAACTGATTTCAGGACTGCCAGATATACATTAAAGTACATGCATCAAAAATGAGAGCCGTCACCTGGTCTGGGGCCCTTCTCTGGTTCTTAGGGGTCCCACCTCTTTGCTTTGTGATTCTGCCACCCCCTTGACTTCACCCTGTTCCTCAAAGCCAGTGAATTCCATCTGCATCCACCAAGGGGCACAGTACTATTTTCTTCTGATAATTAGCTATAAGATGGCTTATTCTTTCTTTGTGGGGAACTGGATGCCGCCCTCACGCCTGGCCAGAGAGCACATGCATGAGACTTGCTGCTCTTTCTTCCCTATTCATTTCTGGCTCTGGGCTTCAACTGGGCAAAACTCCTGCCCCTTGGCTCCTTCCACCTCAGAGAAGGCCCTCTGAGCATCCAGGCCGCCACTCCGGGGCTAGAAACGGCTTTACCTTCCCCATATCTGCGTGGGGTTGCCTCCCAGGGTTCAGAGACCTGGCAAAGACACCACCATTGTTTCCCTCGCCCCTGCTAGGCACCCGGGGGTCTTTATACAAATAGGGCTAGGTGGCATGCAAGGAGATCCTATTCCTAGGAGCCCGGGTGCTCAGCCCACTGCCTGCTATCAGTATGAGAAGATACCAATTGTTTAGCTAAGGCTGCTTGGTGGGAACCAGATGCTTCCTCTTCTCCATCTCCCACTCCTCCTGGGAGTGCTCGGCTGGTCAATACAGACTACGTATCCTCATGTGGGGCAGAGGACATGGCGGTGGCCCCAGAGGCCAAAGGCCAGAGTCTGAGCAGCAGCTCTACCCTAATGGCCAAGCATTGCCTCACTGGGGCCTTGGTTTCCAAATACTACAAAAGCGAGAGTCTGAAATGAGAAGCTTTCTGGTCTGCAGATCTGTGTGATAAAGCACTTCAACATTTAGTAGCTTAAACCAACAACAACATTTAATTTGCTCATGAATCGGCAATTTGGGCCTGACTTAGTGAGTTCAGCTCATCTCTGCTCCACTTAACACCATCTGGGGCCGCTCGACAGCCTGGGGCCGCAATTGTCAGAAGGTTCCCTCCCTCACACCCACATGTGGCTTTGCCATGTGGCTGCCTGGTGGTGGCTGGGCGCCAAGTGCCAGCATCCTGATGGAGAGTGAGAGAGGGAGAGGGAGATAGAGACGGAGAGACACACACACATAGAGAAACAGAGACAGAGATAGAGAATGGAAGATGCATCATGACCTTTTACAGTCTACCCTTGCAAGTTACTTCTGGTGTATTCTATTTGTTGGGAGCAAGTCACAAAGACTGGCCCATATTCCAGGGACGGAGACCAGAGTCCACTTTTTTTTTTTTAAGAGAGGGAGAGAGGGAGAGGTGGGCGGGGAGGGCAGTGGGTGAGGGAGAGAGAGAGAATCTTAAGCGGGCCTCACACCCCGCATAGATCCCCACAGGGGGTTCGATCCCACAACCCTGACATCATGACCTGAGCAGACACCAAGAGTTATACGCTCAACCGACTGAGCCACCCATGTGCCCTGATTCTACTTTTTGATAGGAGGAGTGTCAAAGAATTTGTGGATTTCTGGACCCCACTTTCCACCTCCAAAGAGGCCATGGTGTGACACATTGGTAACAGCACTGGGAGGGCCGGGCTTCCCCACACAGCCCTACTCTGCCAGTCCTGCATCCCAAATTTCACTCCCCATCCCAACTGAATCTGCACAGTAGATGGAACGGGAGATCCTTACTGTCTAGAGATGGCAGCATAGTCTGGTATCTCCTTTTTTGGGTAATTTTTGTATAAAGCTAGTTCAGTGCATAAAGCTCTGAACTGGGGAGTATCTGAAAGGCCCATTTCTGGAAATCTCCATTTGGCTAAGTGCCGACTAGCCCGCTTATTACTTTTCTTTGAAGACTCCCCAGAGGGGCTGTAGCCCAAATGCAAGGTATCTCCCCCAGTTTTACCCCAGCTGGTGTCCCCAGCTCAGCCAGCAGTCATCTTTGGCTGAGAGCTCTTGCCTGGCCTGGGCTCTGGGACTGGACACTCCATGTTGTTCGTGTGTCTCTCTTCTCCTTTTTATCAGCTTCTCCATCAGCAAAGTTTCATTACTTTCCAGTGGCCTGAGCCTCTTAAGTTCCCCCTTCTTAGGAAAAGTGCATTTCTAAGGATGGGTTTCAGTCAACCATTGCACAGTTGTGATGGATGCCACCTGGGGAAGGATTCTGGTGTCCGGCTGTCGGTGGCTGCCTGCCATGCCTGGACAGGGTCAGTTAAAGGGCCTCACTCAGCCCATGCTGCTTGGGTGACAAGAACCACATTCTGTCCTTGGCTTAGGAAGTCTCCTAGTCTCCTTCTTAGGCTTTTCCTGCCCCATGGCCTCCAGATGGCAGTAGCAGAGAACAGGAGGGTGGAGGGTGGGTGAAGTGGGATTGGGAGGTGGTTGTTAGAACTGGAAGGGAAGCAGCAGGGTCAGCTCGGATTCCTGTCCCTGCTGAGCACATTTCTGTTGCTGAGGAAAACACTGGTTTCTTCCCCTGACCCGGGGCACTGTCATCCCCCTGAGGTGGGAGAGGTCTAGTGTCATTTTCAGCCATTTCTTCATGTCCTCATAAACTCCCAGTATGGCAGGCACGAACACCTGACCGAAGCCCAGGGCCAGTGTCTGTAGCCCTTTGTGCAGCCTAGCGCTACACAACTCTGAGGGGCACCTGGGGACCCATTCACATGGAACAAGGGAAACAAGTTACACGGAAGAACCGCTAAACCGTGAATACAGGATTAGCCATTAGGGGTCCTGGATGCAGATTTCACTCTACCCCATCAAGACACATGACAGGTCATTTCCCTTCTCTGACCTTCAATTCCCCCATCTGCACAAGGATAATTTTGGACGAAGTTATTGCTAAACCACTTTCAACTTGAATGTTCTATCATCCTAGCTATGATGAAAGATTAAGAATGCCCAATTAATGACAAAGTAAATGAGACACTCTTTTGGCTGTGGTTCTGGAGTAGTTCCTAAAGAGGAGACAGAGGGCCAGGGTGGACCCCACAAACCCATGCAAGGTATCAGGGGCTGTTTACAAATGCAAACCAGAAAACAGTAGCAGGCAAAACCTAAGAAGACTGTGGGCCTGAACCTAGAGGCAAATCTTCTGCTGCCCCTCTATCACTCCAACCGCCACTTCCCATGGGGTTCACCTCGCTTGGATCCCTTTTATGTTCCCTCTTTACCTGATAACCATCAACTTACTCTTCAAGACTCAGTTTACCCATCAGCTTCTCCATGAAGATTTCACTGGACTCCATGTATATGTCAGGTTCCCTCCTCTATATTTATTCTGGGCTTTGTGCTTATCACTGGAAGCACACACACATTTTGTTTTACACATACACACATGTGCACATGGTCACAGTGTTTAATTTTTATAAAATTAATTATAACCAGCTTTGAGCCACACTTGTGCTAGGGCTAGCAGAAAAAAATCCATTATCTCCACAACTGAGGTTTTTTCCACCCACCCCAAAATTCTATGAAGGCCTGGGGATCTTACTTCCAGCAGGGCATCTGAGAGAACTCTTATTCATCATCTGTACTGGCCACTTTTCATTCCATTCATTCCTTGTCCAAGTCCCCATGAGCTCTCGCCTGACTCTCTGTGGGTGGATGGGACTAAGTTTCCATCCCAGGCTTGGGTGTGAGGCTTTTTGCTGAGGCTGAGAACTGTGGGTGTATGCGACCAGTCTTCCTAAGCTACCATACAGGCTCTACCCTCTAAGATCCTTGCATCTCCCTAGAGTGCTCCAGGTGGGCTAGTGCAGTCTGCTCCGTATAAAATCCCACCTGATGTGCCCTTTCTAGCGTTGGGGAATCTCTTTCTCCCTTTTTTGCCCTGACTACATCCCTTCTCTGTGCTCACCTTCCCTCCTCCTCCTCCTCTGGGAGGAAGCATGCACTATTCTCAATGAGCCACAGATTCATATCTTATTAAATCGTTTACCATATTAGGTTGAAGATCTGTGTTTGTATGTGTGTTTTCCCAATTAGCAACAAGCTTTGGGAGGGCAGGAGCTGTGTCCTATTAATCTTCATAATTCCAACAGCTGGAAAAGTGCCAGACACATCTAAGAACTGAAGACATTTTTATTGAATTAAATTGAATTGAGTATCCCAGTTGCCCAGGGTTGTCCAAGATGAGTCTGAATCAGGAATATTCTTTCTTTTTGGGGTGGATCTGGTTATGTGAGTCAGAAAAATCAACAAGAATTTCTGTTTCGTAGCATTCTGGAAACATGAGCTTGGATCTCTGAAAGCTGGCAAAACTCAAAGTCAGGTGAGTGATAACATCTTGAGATGTCAGTAGCTGGGTGGTAAAAGAGTCAGGTTTCAGTCCTTAAAGAAAGGGAGGCTGGATGGCCAGGAAAACTTGGGTCACTGCCAAATGGGAACTAGAATACAAAATTAGAGACAGAGAAGAAACCCAGCCTTAGAGATTGGACATATTCAGTGGTGACTGGGGACAAGGCAGTGGCTGGGTGGGGGACCAGGGGGAGTGTACGATGCTGAGACTTAGGGCAACATCTTATCACCTGGTGGCCATGGCATTCTGGTACCTGCTATGCCTAGTTTTTATCGACTCAGAACACAGTGGGCTCAGCCTGGTCTCATTTTAAGTTATGGAAATTGTGAAACTTGATGGATTCATCTCCAAATGGAGAGCTGTCCCACCTCTGCATGAAAGCAGGCCAGCAGGGGGAAACTGGGGGATTAAAGATGGTTCTTGGAGAAAGAATTTGGAAGTTAACTCAAGTGGCTGGAAAAACACTTGGTAAGGGATCAAGGCTTTAGATCCACAAAGCATAGAAGGTATGATATCAACCTGGAATTTTAAGCATTGGTTTTGTTAGCCGGTTAGCCTTAGTAGTATTTCTGATTTTGTCTCTGCCTGAGATTGACAGGATATATGGACTACAAAATGCACCCTAATAGACGTAATGGAGTCCACTGATTCATTGAACAGAATGGTGTGGAATGCATGCCACGAGCAACAGTGACCCTTCAACCAAGTTAACGTTTTACTTTTCTTTCTAAGCATAATTAGCCCACAGGGTCAGCTGTTTCTGAAGGTCGCCCCTGGCTCACAGTAGTAAATCTTGTCATTAGCAGAGAGAGGTGGAGGAGGCTCATTTTCCTGTTTGTTGTGCCACGTGGGGACACATACAGTTTGTCTAAGACCAGAATCAAGGTATTTAGACATAGTCTAAAGCAAAGGGGCTATTATTAAGTTTAGGTCTGAAAACCGAGTTATTGAGAAACTTTTCCCTCTCCGTTTCACTTTGGCAATAATATTGTGGTAGAGGTTTTCAACAAACATTTTCTAAACAATCAGTCTTTTTTCTAATTGAGTTTTTGTGGGGTTTAATTAGATTACTTCAGTGATTAATCATGAAATAATTATGTCCGAAGCCTCTTTGCTTCAGGCCTTAAACTGGCAAAGGATTTTTTAGGTAACAAATTATGTGAACCTTGGTAAAGGAAGAGGGAAATTGGATGAAATGTGCAGTTTATTGAGATAGATGATGATAACCCCACCTTGATCCCATCCTTAGGAAAACGCATAGATGTTTGGTTAGAGTTAGAAGTTTCTATTCAGGATAGACTCTGAGGAGTTCATGAAAGACAATTTGTAGTCGAAAGAATTGATGGAGTTTTCATGTATTCATTAATTCTTATTTTTTCTGTTTCCATTTGCCTACAGGATTATTCCCCCCCCCCTTTTGTTTTTAAAAAAGAAACTTTATTTTGAAATAATTATAGGTTCACATGAATTTGTAAGGAATAATATATCATGTACACTTTGCTTAGTTTCCTCCAATAGCTAAACAAATTATGGTACGTCCATACCATGAAACTCCAGTACAATATCACAATCAGGATATTGACAGCGATACAGTCAGGACACTGAGCATTTCCATCCCCACCAGGATCCCTCATGTCGTCCTTCAGTAGTCATGCCCACAACCCTCCTGCTCCCACCCCTCTGTAACCCCTGAGAACCACTATTCTATTCTCCATGTCCATAATGTTACATAAATGGAACATAAAATGTGTTGTCTTTTGGGATAGGCATTTTCACTCAGAATAATGTTCTGGAGCTTCATTCAGGTTTTTGCCTGTATCAGTAGTTTCTTGTTATTGATGAGTAGTATTCCAAGGTATGGATATACTTTCCTTATCCAACCTGTTGAAGAACATCTGGGTTGTTTCTAGTTTTTAATTGTTACAAACGAAGCTGCTGCAAATGTTTGTGAACAAGTTTTTATGTGAACATAAGGCTTCCTGGCTTCACACTTCAGCCCTTAATTAATTAATTCAACTCCAGGTTTCAGACCCGTAATTCCTTGGTCCTGTGGTGCTTGCATGTTTAGTTTTTTAAGAAATTGCCAAATTGTTTTCCAGAGAGGCTCTGTCATTTTACATTCCCATCAGCAGGGTGAGTGATCCAGTTTCTCTGCATCCATGCTAGCATTTGAGGGTGTTACCATTTTTTGTTTTATCCATTCTGATGGGTGTATAGTGATATCTCGTGGTGGTTTTAGTTGGCATTTGCTTAAAGGCTAATGATGCTGAGTATCATTTTAGGTGTTTGTTTGCCATCTTTATATCTTCTTTGTTAAAACTCCTTTTTGTGTCTTTTGTGCCCTTCTTAATTCAATTATTATTTTTGTTCTGACTATTGAGTTTTGAGGCTTCTTTATATATTCTAGATATTAGTCCTGCATTGAATATATAGTTTGCAAATATTTTCTACATTTCTATAGCTTGTCTTATCATTCTATTAATAGAAATTTTTAATTTCAATAAAGTGTTTCCTCCTCTTCTACTTTCTGGTAAAGATGTATAGAATTTAAACATTTGGTAGAATTCTGCAGTGAAACCCTTTGAGCCTGAAGATTTCTATTTGGGGGTTTTTGAATTACAAATTCAATTTTCTTAATAGTTATAGGTTATTCAAACTATTTATTTATATTGGATAAACTGTGGTAATTTGTCCTTTTCAAGGGATAGGTCCATTTAATCTAAGTTTTTGAATTTACATGTGTTGAGCTGTTTATAGTATTCCCTTACTATCCTTTTGATGTCTGAAGGGTTTGTAATGATATCTCCTATATTTCTGATTTTGGTAATTTGTGTCTTTTCTCTTTTAAATTTGTCCATCTTGCTAGAGGTTTGTCAGTTTCATCACACTTTCCAAAGCTCTTTGTCTCCTTGATTTCCCCATTTATTTTCTGTTTTCAGCTTCACTGACTTCTGTTCTTCTCTTTATTATTTCCAGGAACTTGCATTGGATTTATTTTTTCTCTCCTTTTTCCAGATTCTTTTGTGGGGGGCTGTTTAAATTACTGAGACTTTCCCTCTTCTAATGTGTGCATTTAATGCTATAAGTTTCCCTCTCAGCACTGCTTTTCGCTGTATCACACAAATTTTGATGTTATATTTTCATTTTAATTTAATTCAATGCAGTTTTGATTTCCACTGAGATGTCCTCTTTGACTCTTGCATTATTTAGAAGTATGCTGTTTAGTTTCCAAATGTTTGGAGATTTTCCTGTTATCCATCTGTTATTGATTTTTAGTTTGATTTTATTGCGGTCAGAGACTACACTCTCTGTGATTTCAATTCTTTTAGATTTGTTGAGGCTAGTCTTAGAGCCTAAGATAGGGTCTACCTTGGCGTATATTTTTGTGGGCACTTGAAAAGAATGCATATGATGTTGAGTGGAGTGCTCTATGAATGTTCATAAGTTCCTGTTGTCCGATGGCATTCTTGCCCGTTTTCTGCTTAGTTATTTTATTGATTGTTAAGAGGGATTTTGACGTTTCCAATGATAATTGCTACTTTTCTACTTCTCATTTCAGTTCTGTCACTTTTTGCTTTACATACTTTGCAGCTCTGTAGTTTGATGCATACACATTTAGCATTACTAAGCCTTCACAGTAGATTGACTCTTATTATTAATAATAGTTCTGTTTCTGGTAATACTTTTTGCTCTGAAATCTACTTTATTTGATATTAATCATTATTCCTACTTTCTTTGATTAATGTTTGCATTATATACCTTTTTTTATTCTTTTACTTTCAGTCTGACTATCTCATTATACTTGAAGTGAATTTCTTGGAGATAACGTATATTTGGGTCATGTTTTTACTTATTTTAATTTTTTTTAGTAATCTCTATACCCAACACGGGCCTCAAACTCACAAGCCCGAGATCAAGAGTCGCATGCTGTTTGGACTGAGCCAGCCAGGCGCCCTGGGTTATGTTTTTAAATGTGCTAATCCCTGTCTTTTAATTGGTATATTTAGTCCATTTGCAGAATTTACTTAATTCTACTCTGAATTAAAATGTTGAGAAAGCTCATCCAGTTGGCAGAAACTAAATTGCCCAGAATCTTAGCTGCTAAGGAGTTTAGGAAAGCTGCTTTTAACTTTCCAAACTCTGTTTTCCAGATAGACACATGAAAAATCAAAATAGAAGCTGAGAGAGGTGTCTCCTTGTTTCTCAGAGATGGCCTACCTTCTGCTGAGGGAGCCTTTGATTGCACGGTTCCTGGAACAGTTGTTCTCGTTCTCTTGTGCTAGTCACAACCTACCTCTTGAGAACCCACAAAGTGGGTGAATTCAAGATGAGCCTCCTTACTTAAAGGTGGTTTTCCTTACTGGGGGTCTCTTCTGGACTTTGCTTCTGGTTGAGCCATTGGAGTTATTCCATTAAGTGTCCACAGACATGAATTGCTGGGCCTTCTTCAAGTTCTCAATTTGTTAAGGACCCTTCTCCATGAGGCAAAGGAAAAGAAGCACAGGAAGCACCCATCAGGTCACATTTAATGCTTCAAAGTTTTGAGAAAGTTTGGTTTCATGGTGCTAATGACAGGTTTAAATGGAATTGATGCACATGGATGTGAAGGTCTGATCTCTGTTTCTGGAAGACAACAGTATTGAATATGCATCTGTAGAGGCATCATCTGTCTTCACAGGTGGGAAGACCTGGACAAGATCTCTCAATCGGCACGAGATGTGACAGCCAGGAAAACCATGGACAGGTTAGAGAGTTAGTTAGTAGAGCCCAAAGCCATATCAAGTGGTCAGAGTGAACTGGAAGAAACAGAGCAAGAATTTAGTTACCAAAGTGCAGTGACAAGAGCTGTCCAAGTCCAGGAGAGCAAAGGTTAAAGGTACAGCCCACCCTCACCCAGGTAAAGTCAGTGGGACCCAAAGAGAGAAATGAGGCAGCAGTGGGTCTTCCTGCATAGGGTTATTTGGTTCAAGGCTTTTATTCCCAACAAGAGGCCTAGAGTTCTGAAGTGTCAGCCTGGGGATAGGAGGAGTGTGTGGAAAAAGGAGAAACTCAAGGGCTCTGGGCTTACGGTGCAGGGAATTGAAAAGAAAGAGAGAGGTAGTGTGTGCTGAAAGTACCCAAAGCTCTGGTCCATTCTGGAATGTTCCCTCACTGGGGTGAGGGCACCTCTGTGCTCTGCTGCCCAGGTCTCAGTGAATTTTGCACTAGGACCTATCCTAATCCCTTCATGCATCAATCACCATGATCTCCTTTCTCATCTCCACTTTTTTATATGCCACCATGTGTCAAAAACTGTCCCACTTTTCAAAGACCAATTTCAACACTCCTTTCTGTAGGATTTTTATCTTCCCCTACTGTCCTCAGAGAATATTGTTTGAACTTTTGCTAGAGTTCTTGTTTATTTCTTATTTAATGTGACATAATAACAGAATGTGTTATTATGAGGGCAACAAAAGACTCAGGAAGAGGGGAATGACCTGGAAATGAGAAAACCCTGAAAGATAATTGAAAAAAAAAAAAAATTTAACAAAAAAATATGCATATATTTAACATCTATATAAATGAAGCAATTATATGCACTGAAGGATACAACAAGACCTGAATAAATGGAGAAATAAATCATGTCTCTGAATGGGAAGGCTTAATAATGAAGACACCAATTTTCTTCACATCAGTGCATGCTTCTTTGTCTCAATGGTAATTAATTCTTATCTTGGTTTCTTCCTCCACATCATAATTTGTATTAAAATTTACTCAAGTAATGCAGCTTTCATATGTTTATTAGCCATTAGAATCTTTTTCTATGAATCTCATATCCAGTTGCTATCCCTTGCCTGATTTCAGCCTATTTATAAAGTAAGGGGCTTGAATTCACTGAGCTCTTATTTCCCTTCCAGTTCATATATTCTTTCAACATGTGATTTAACAGATGGACATGAGAACAAAGACCAGCTTTTAAAAACAAAATGAAATCTCATTGATTTAAAATGAAAGAAAGTTTAATTGGTAGTTGGATTACAATTCCCAAACAAGATTTGAGAAGTCAAGGATATCTGCAGTTGGAGATGCTAAATTCCAAAGAGAGATCTTTTCTCTTCTTTTTTTTTTTTTAAAGATTTACTTATTTATTTGAGAGAGAGAGAGAG
The DNA here is from genome assembly GCF_002201575.2 of Neomonachus schauinslandi. Lineage (NCBI taxonomy): Eukaryota > Metazoa > Chordata > Mammalia > Carnivora > Phocidae > Neomonachus > Neomonachus schauinslandi. The sequence goes on from NC_058408.1 coordinate 116,033,750, forward strand.
AGTGTGTGTGTGTGAGTGTGAGTGTGAGCAGAGGGAGAGTGAGAGGGAGAGGGAGTCTCAAGCAAACTACCCGCTGAGCACGGAGCACAACGTGGGGATCAATCCCATGACCCTGAGATCACAACCTGAGCTGAATCCAAGAGTCAGATGCTTAAATGACTGCACCACTTAGGCACCCTGATTTTTGCTCTTCTTGAAGCCTCATGTACCAGAGAAACTGAATGATTGGAACAAGTCTTTTTCTAAAATTCAGCTGCGCTAACTCAGCCAAAAATGGTGCATAATTGCGTGCCACAAACATCCATACCCAGTCTACCTTCCTTGAAATTTCCCCTTGTTCGAGTCTCATATTATATTAATGGACAAAGTGGGAAGAGAAGTTGAAGAGAATTTGATGGGTGTGCCAACAGAACATGAGCTTACCAGGGATGCAGTGCTACTTTAGCCTTCAACCCATGCCTTCTGAAAGTCAGCCATAATTCTTTGACCAAACTATCTGAACAGGGATCCTAAGGGGTGTCAGAGAAAATGAAGTAGATCAGAGAGTTATGGGGCCTCCATCCACTCAGGAGAAAGCTAAGGGGCCTTGTGGAAGACAGTGATGGATTCAAGCCATATGAAAAAGCATATATCAAATATCTCGACCTCGTCCCTATCTTTGGAGGATATATGTAATTTACAGAGTGTTTAAATTAGACAAATGGCCCAATCGATTTAGAATAAGGGACAGGAAACACATGTTTCTTTTGCATTAAACTGGACTTCACCAGAGTGAAATGCTTATGATCTCTTGAGTTATGGAGCTTGGGCTCTCCATCAAAGTGCCCCTAATTACTGGAATTGTGCTTTTCCACAAAAGTGATCCATTATGGAGCATGCTGTCTCCATAAAGACCAAGACTCAAGCTAAGTGGTAATTTATATCATTGTTTATAGGAAGAAGGAGCAAGAGCGAGCAAGAGAGTGAGGGCGAGAGCCAGAGAATGAGAGAGAAAGAGAAGGAAAGGAAGGACATTTTGGTGAAGATGGAAAAGGACTGGAAAGGGTTTGAAACAACCTATGGAAAACATCAGCCTTCTGTTCTGAGGATCTGAGCTGTGAGGTGAGGAAAGAGAGGGACTGCCGAGAGTTGAGGAAGTTCAGTTTTCATTAAACTTTCATTAAACTTACACTTGGGTAGGTGACCAGAGTGTATGCTCTGGAAGCCAAAGGTGTAGACCTCTGCTTGAGGCCTTTTCCTGGGAGGCAGAGCAATTCACTGAGAAGCAATTTGCCAGTGGCTCATTCACTGGGAATCAAGTGACTGAATTCCAAATCACAGATTGACCTCCTCCCTGATTGAGGATTAGGCTCCTAGGCTGAATTCCCTCTGCGTTTGCATAAACCATCTTCTATGTAAAGGGGTGGGCCTTCCCTTAAATGCAGTTTACTGCCATATCCCCTTTGTGGATCTGTGTCCTGACCCTGTGTTTGGCATTGCCTTGGCCTAGGCTCCATATGACGGGCATTGTGAATTGGCTTTTGGCAAGTTGATTTTCCGTGAATTGATCTATCGCCCTTCTAGAGGCTAGAATCTCTCTATATCTGGGCCCTCAGTCTCTGCTATATTCCTACATATTTTTCTCCACCATTCACCTGAGCCCAGCTGAGAGTCAGTGGGGAGGTGTAGGAATCACATCCAAAATGGTGTCAGCCACCCCAATCCCCCTCCCATGTACATCAGTTACCTTTGCATCTGGAACATAGCCCCCAGATTATAAATGCAAATGCCAAGGCATGGCATTTGTCCTATTTCCTACACAGAGTCCACATTTCTTTGCATGCACTGGGGGCCCCGCATAGCCTGGCATGAGTCTCCTTTTTCACCTTATTATTGTGACTTCCTCAGACTTTGCTGTTCCTGGAGCAAACTGTGCTCCTTGAAGTCAATGCCTGCATCTGGAATGCTCCTGCCTTTCTTCACTGTTTGCCAGGGCCTCTTTGTCTGCCTAGAACAGTTTAAATGCCATCTTTCTGTGTGTCCTTTTCAAACCCCTCCAGGCAAATACATGTTTCTTGTTCTAGTCTCTGTCTTTTCATAGCTCCTCAGAGGTTCTTCTATTACAGGGCCCAGCACCACCTTGCAGTGAACCTCCCAATGGACTGTGAGGTCCATGAAGAAAGAGGCTGAATCTTATTTCCCTTGCTGTGTCCATGACCCAGCATGGGGCGTCGGCTCTGCTCCATGTAGTACATTGGTGATCAATGGACAGAACACCGAGCAGTGATGAGCTGGAGAGAAGAGGACCCCAGACCAACAAAGAAAGATGTGCTGGCATACTGAATGTCAGTGTGCTGAGTGACAAGGAGGATGCCAGGGGGTCTCGAGGAAGGGTGGGAAGGAGGTGGAGGGGCTCCATGAGGGGTGCATCCTTTCCAAACCGGTATATCCAGAGTAGGGAACGAATCTTTAGAGCCCAGAGCCCTCAGTCTGTATCAATCACTTATACTGCAGAAGCTGCTAATAAGGTAGTAAACCCCTTACTGAACACAAGCAGGGATCCCCCAATTTATTTGTAGCTGGCAAATATTGTGTGATTATTAGCACACGCACTATACTAGCAATGTCCAAACACACTCTCTGCAATGACACAAATGCTCTCTATTCCTTCTTTCCAATATGGTAGCCACTTGCCACACTGACCCCTTGAAATATAACTAATGCAACTGAAAAACAAAACTTTTCATTAAAAATTTTTTTAATTAAACTCAGCTACTGTGTTGGATAGTGCCCCGAGACACAAACCACATGGCTCCGCCAAAAGTATACTGGCTGGCTGCTGCTATTCCACATTTATTACGTAAAGATAATAGTATACTTACTCCTTACTTTTTTTTTTTTGCAGTAATCAAATTAGTATTAATGTGTGCTAGTTATTTATGGCTGTAAAACAAATCTCCCCAAATTTAAAGGCTTAGAAATATCAACAATAGTTCACGATCTGTTTGGTTGCTGTTGGCCAGAAGCTTGAGCAAGACTTGGGTGTGCAGTTCTTCCTGGTATGTCTCGGGAAGTTGCAATCATTATCCTGCAAACCATCGGAAGGCTTGACCGAGGGATCTTCTTCCATGGCGGCTCATTCTCATGGCCCGCAAGTGGTGCAGGGGCTCTCTGTGGGCTGCTTGAGTGTCCAGCAGAGCAGCTGCTTCTCCCAGGGCGGCAACCCAAAAGAACGGGGTAGGGGAGAAGTTGCAATACCTTTTGTAATATGGCCTCAGAAGCCCCACACTGTCTCACAGCCTGAGGACTGGAGGGCGGAGGCATCCTCGGGGGCAGCTACCGCGATCTGTAAAGTACTGGGAAGGGTGCGAGGCACGTAGTAAATGTGGATATTAGCAGTTCTTACTGATGCTTCCCAAGTGCAGCAAAACCTCGTGGCTCTCAGCTTACATTCCCAAGGGCAGGCAACGGCTTCTCTAGGACAGACGAGGGGAGCTGGGGCCGCAGACACCCCCTCCAAAGTACTCACAGCTTGGCATTGATTCCTTTTGTCCTCTTCCTTCCCCTGCAGCCCCAGCAGACCTTCCTGGGAACTCTCGCTGTGGGTCACGTCAGTTCTTCTCAACTTTAGGACGTGACCTGACTTTGGGAATGTGGCAGGTGAAAGGGACTTAGAAGCAGAAGCTTACGCTTAAGATTAGGGAAAAAAAAAAAAAATTGAAGCCTCAGTTTATTTGTCCAAAAATGGGAATGCTATTTTGTCTTGTATGAGGCTTATGTAGATGAATGCAGTCAACCGGTGTCCCAGGCACTGTGCTAGTGACGACCGCGGGAAGCCTCGGTCTGGCGGAAGCTGCCCCGGCTGGGGGAGTGACGTCTGTGGACAACGGGCGCGTGCCAAGTGCAGACCGTGCTGAAGCACGTGAGCCCGGGCCTGGCCGGGTCTGAACACCCAGCGAAGGTCTGGCGGAGGGCGGCTCGCGAGAAAATCTGAACGTCGGCCGCGTGGGCGGCAGCCCGGTGGGCGGGGCGGGAGTGACACCGCAATGACACGCGGGCGAGAGGTTTGTAAGCTGCTCTCCCCGCTCTGGTCATAGCCTTACTGTTTTGCTGCACCCCCCCCCCCACCCCAGGCTCCCTTTTTACTTCGGCCCCCTCTTCTTAATAGTAGCAATCGGGGTTCTAGGGGCGGTGGGATGGACTGAGGTTTTTGGTTTCCCTCGCTCCTCACAAAACCTGGAGATTTCCTCCTTCCCCGTAGGTCTGTGGCTTAACACCATCATGTTCGGCCCCTGGACGGGGGGCATGTCCCCTTTGCAGACCAGGGCAAGACTGTCTTGCCATCTGTCCCTGTAGTCCAGATGTCTTAGGAGACAATGACATAGCATCTTGGCAAAGCTATTGGCCATCTCTCTATTTCAAAAAATCACCTTGACCTTTCCTTCACAGCTCCTCTCCCTCAGCAGACAGCTGGGAGCCGAGAGAAACCTGTGTTGCCTCCTTTGCGGGGCCATCGCTCTCCTCTGAGACAGGCCTGTCTGGCCGCCGCGGCTCTGTGTGCACATTAATAACAGAGGCAGGCGCTGGCCTCCCTGGAGCCCCTCCGGGGAGCCTCTTAGGGTCTCCACATGGGTCCTCTCCCCCCGCCTCCACTGTGTTCCAGGATCCATGAACAAAGCTTCTCCTCTGCCTGAGAGAATCCCCAGGCCTCCCACAGTTCTAGCGCAGTTCGGAATGGTGATTTCGGATATGTTGCAGGGCTGAGCATCCTTTGTCCCCCATGGCCCTCCTCCCCCAAAGCCTGAAACATGAGGCGGCCCCTCAGCTGCTTGGTCTGGCCATCTATTGGTGGGAAGCTTCTCTTGGCTGTGGAAGGCGGCAAGGGTCTCCGCCACAGGGACTTGTTTTGTTTATCTAGCTGGACTCCATCTCTTAGTATGTAGCTCACGGAGGAAGAGGATTTTGCAGCTGAAGTGAGTCTGTCCCTCCTGTGGAGACAGTGAGCGGAGAAAGAACAGATATTTACTGAGGCTCAAACCCCCCTTAGTGTTGTCTGCAAGGCTGTAGAGCAGGTGGGGCTGTAGGGTCATGGTCAGGGACCACAGGATCATAGCACAAAGGCCCCAAGGTCATGGCAGCCAGCTCTCTCTTCTTCCAGAGGGACCGTGGCCTTTGTTGGTCTGATTATGGAACCTGAGCTCTGATTTCCGTCCATCCTCTTTTTTTTTTTTCCAAAGACCATGTTAGCATTTTATTTTTCTATTCCTGGCACTCAAATTCATAAGGGGATGAATGATAATAGAACATAATCAAAACAACATGCAAACACAATTCCAGAACATTCAACCATCTATTGTAGCTGTTCTTTGTAAAGTACATTAAGTTATACAGAAACATCTTTATATAAATTATGCTTAATTTTTAAAAATTATGTCTGTAGACACTGTGAAACTATTGTTAAAATTCACACTAAAACATTAGTGCAAGCAGTGGTGTACAAAAGTGTGAACAAGGCTAGTGATGAAAAACTTATCACCGACTTGCCACTTCAACATACTCTGCATTCAAATAGTGAAGGCCTCACCATGGAAAACATGTTGATCACTTTTAAAGTCACGCTGACTTCGTTCATCCTGAGGGTTCTCATCTCAGTGTGGCAACCAATTCTGCATTCAGGGAAGGAGCAGCATCGGGGAAGAGAGAAACCCATGTCAAGCTGGCCATTCTGATGTGAATCTTGACACTTGATAATGAAAACAATTCCAGAGACAACTTGTATATCAAAAACTGTAGAACTATCACACCACCTTGACCCCAAAATATTTAAAACTGAAATGGAATTGAATCCTCCTTCCTCCGCTTAAAATGCATGCTGAAGAAGAATTTACATACTCCAGTGAGGCTTTTCCAAAAATAATTCTGCATGAAATCACTCAAAAGTCTTTCTGTTTCCTGCCCTAAAATCTATTTGGGCTGGGGACGCTCCTGCAACAAAGTTTACTTTGGATAAATTTGTTTACTCTACTTTGATTATTTTGGATTCTATTTAAAAGTGTGGTCAAAGCCCTGAAGAACCAATCAGTGGTATTAAATGCATTAGTTACTTAATGTTCTAAATTATGAGGACAAAAATTAGTTGGTTCCAAACTGTATCTGCAATAGACCCCCTAGATTCCCTTCACGCATTTTGTCCAGGTGTGGTGTGGAGGTACACGACGGGGATGGTTGCAGGGTTCTGGAGTGGAAACATGGTTCTAACAAAATCTCAATCACTTTACGCAGAGGCACAGAACCATATTCCAGGAGCTGGTTCTTTTTCTTTCTTTCTTTTTTTCCCCTCTTTTGTTGTTGTTAAAAAGCACTAATTTGCATTTCAAAAGAAGAACAGTGATGGAAATGATCAGAAGCATCAACATGTAGCTTTGAGAATTTAGACCTTAGTTGAAGATACACTGTTTTCTGAACTCTTATATTTATAGCAAAAATAAAAAAGATTTATAGAAAACCTTTAATTCCCTATTAATTTTGCATTAAGGAATTTATATTTGTTAATCTCTATTTTTTCGTGCTTTCTTGGAGATTTTTTGAAGCTTCACCAACTTTTACACAGGTTTAAAATGATCCGAACAATGTACTCTAAGTAAAATGAACACAGGATACTTTGAGAGAGTTCCCTTTATATTAGCTATTCTCAGTGTACTCTGGTCAACATTTATTTAGCAATAAAGCCTTACAAACCTTGATCACATGACTAATAAGACTGAAAGGCCACACTGAGTCACAATCATACAGTTTCAAAACTTGTAAACCTTTCTCTTGAACCTCTCAAATCGTGTCAACTAGAATTACACTGCTTTTAATGATGGAGCTTGTGAAAATACTGGGTTTTGAAGGTGGCTGATCAAATCATTTTGCAGAAGGCAAGAAACACTATTATCACAGCTATTACCTTATTTTAATGATTTGCAAGTAGTTTATGTGATGGAAAGCACTATGAAGTAGTGTGAACTAGTTGAAAGCTAAGGAAAAGAAACAACATTGTAAACCACAGTAAATGTGTATATAAACAAAGGCACACAAAATTAAAATTTACATCTATCCAGGCAATATCTGAATTCATACATCTTCGGTACTCAGAGATACTGGGTCAACCAAGCCAGTGGTGAAGAATATTTTTTCATATCCTTTAGGAAACGTCTTGTCCCGATTTTAAAATGCTATGATCTCCATTCTAAAAATTCACGGAGATAGAGACAAATAGGAATCAATTTAAAAAGTTACCTGAAAGTAGAATTAACAGCAGTCTCTGTAAACAGGTGCGGGGTTAAGAATTTCATTCAAAATATAAAAGTGGCCTGAGACCTTATCTTTTAGAGTTTTAGATTTCAAAACTTCTGAGCAGTGTGTGATTCATATGGAATCCAGTCTTAACTTGCATACAACTGTGTTAACAGCTACATTTTCACACCTTACAGTGGAAGGTACAGAATTAACCTATGTCCCCAGTGCTACTATTTACCCCCAGAATACTCCACAGGGCACACACTTGCAGGGACACCTACAGAATCCATGTTTCCCCCATGTGCTTCTACTGTTGCTTGCCATTCTCTAAAGTTGCTTCTCTTGAAGGGGAGCGGTGACTCAGTGTATGTGCTCTGAGGAGCTGGAAGATCGAGATGGTTAAGGAAGCCCAACGGCTAGGGGCCCCTGCAGGCCCATGTCCCTGGAGCTGGGGGGCAACCCGATTTTCATCCATCCTCTTCATCTGACTTTCCTCTCAGAACCACTGTCAATAATTTAGAATTTTCAATATTAGGGGCACCTGGATGGCTAAGTCGTTACTCTGCCTTCGGCTTAGGTCATGATCCCAGGGTCCTGGGATCGAGCCCCACATCAGGTTCCCTGCTCAGCCAGGAGCCTGCTTCTCCCTCTCCCACTCCCCCTACTTGTGTTCCCTCTCTAGCTGTCTCTCTCCCTGTGTCAAATAAATAAATAAAATCTTTAAAAAAATTTTTCAATATTAACACTCACCCATTTCGCGGAGATATTTTTTATATACATGTAAGATATACTGCAATTGCAAAGGGACACTGTTTCATGCTTTATCATCAGTATGTTCGGCAACTCCTGCCATCAAATAAGGGTGCATTTAGTAATAATCTCATTTGCTAAATGAGACGAAAAATGGAAGCTGGACTTGCCCAGGCTGGTCAGTGATGGAACTGGAAATTCATTTGACTACACCTAGAAGGTTCTACTTGCTTCACTGTAAAAGAATCATTTGGCAACAGGGGGGTTGGCACCTGGGCCGGGCAGCACGGAGAGAGCCTGAGCGCTGGCAGGGGAGGGCATCATGCTCCTCTGTTCCTCATGCCTAGAGGATCCCCCAAGTCTGAGCTGACACTGTCTCATCATGATGGGGCTCCCTTGGGGCTTCTACTTGCCTTATCTTGTTCTTGTGCTAACGGACCGCTTCCTGGTTGTGCTGATGGGCACTTCCTAGGCAGCCTTCCCCGACCCCTGGTGGCCCCTGGCCAGAAGGCCATGTCCTGTCAGGCTGGTGGACCTAAGGGAGAATGAGGGAGGTGCCAGAGGCCATTGCTCTTGCAAAGCACAGCCCCTGGAGAGGACTTCCATGTGAACTCCGTGGGCTCTGCCCCTGCACACGCGTGGGAGGACACGAGTCCTCCTGGAAACGAGATGTGCCACGTTTGCACAAGCAGCTCGAAGTGGCTGCATTTGGTGCCTACTGCTCACCTCTGTGGCATCACCTTGGGTCAGACCTTCTTCTTCTCCTCTCCCACTCAGGCTTCAGGTATCAACGAAAGGGTGCACACGATGGTCAGTCATTCTTTTTGCATCTGGAATACTGTGATGTATACAGTTTTAAACTGGCTACACAGCAGTTAAAACAAAACAGTCAACATTTATATTTATGGTTTTGCTGCCTTTGGAAGAGGATGGATTTATTGAGCTTGTTCTTTTTTTTTTTTTTTAATTCACATAAAAGGAAAACTGGATATTCCAATAGAGGAAGGTTTTGTTTGTTTTTTTGTTATCCTTCTTCCTAATGATCCAAGTCTGGCCAGTTTCCTCTTTCCCCTGAGGACCTGGTCTCCTGGAGATGCAGGCTTAGGTCTTTGTCCATTCCTGCACATCTCCTTTCTTCTCCTCTCAGAGGAGGGGGCTGGATCCTCTCCTGGAACTCAGTGCTCAGCACAGGTACTTCCTCCAGAAGGGGCCAGCAGGGGGTGGGGTGTGTTAGGGGCTTGGCCCGGGGATGGCTGTCACAGACTTGTGCCAGGGGAGGAGATAAGGCATGAAGAAATTCCTGGGGAAGTCTCAGGACCTGCCTCCTCCCCTCCGATCATCCTGCGGTGGGTGCAGAGAGAGACCTCCATGGCATAGTCTTACCAAGGAGAGAGAGAGAGAGATAACTTCTGCCGCCACACTTCTATTTTCTCTCCTCACTTGTCTAAGCACAACAGCTGTAGAGTTTGGCTCATTTAGAGAAAGAACTTTTAAAGGAGAGCTGGGCAAGGAGGGAGTGAGCCTTCTGAGGTTGTGAGGTCACCGAATGCCACCCAGGCATCACGATGTGGGGGAGAGGTCTGAGAACTCCACTCAGAGAAGACTGTCTGAGGCATCAGGTAGGCAAGACCTCCAGCTCAGAGTGGACTCATTATTTTATTATCTTCTTATTATATTTCATTCTCAGTTCATTAACTTTTGTATTATTGTCATAAACTCCTTCCTCAGCTTTTTACTTTGAAGATCTACTGAAATTGAATGTTTCAATATTCTCAGATTTTTTTAAAGGGAAATGCATTTAAGGCTATAAATGTTCATCAGAGTGCTTCTTTGGTTATACCTTATAGGTTTTGTTACATAACCTCAATTCCATTCACTTCTTATAAGCATACCTCATTTTTTACAAATTGAAGGTTTGTGGCAACCCTGCCCTAAAGCAAATTTATCGGCACCATTTTTCCCACAGCATTTGCTCACTTCCTGTCTCTGTGTCACATATTTGTAACACTCATAATATTTCAAACTTTTTCATAATTATTATATTTCCAATTAATTATTATATTTGTCATGGTGACCCGTGATCAGTGATCTTCGATGTTACTATTGTAATTGTTTTGGGGTACCATGAGCCACATTGACATAAGATGGTGGACACAGTTGATAAATGTTGTTTGTGTTCTGACTGCTGCACCAATTGGCTCTTCCCCCATCTCTCTCTCTCTCCTGAGGCCTCCCTCTTTCCTGAGACACAACAATACTGCAGTTAGACCAATCAATAACTTTACAATGGCCCTACACATTCATGTGAAAGGAAGAATCAATTGACGTGGCAGACTTTATTGTCTTATTTTAAGAAATTGCCACAGCCACCCAACTGGCAGCAAATACTACCTTGATCAGTCAGCAGCCATCAACATCAAGGCTAGGCCCTCCACCAGCAAAAAGATTATGATTCACTGAAAGCTCAGGTGATAGTTAGCATTTCTTAACAATAAAGTATTTTTTAATTAAGGTATGTACATTGTTTCTTAGACATAATGCTATTGCACACTTAGTAGAGTACAGTGTGGTATAAACATAACTTTTATATGCACTGGGCAAGCAAAAAATTCATTTGACTGGCTTTATTGTGGCGGTCTGGAACCAAACCTGCAGTATCTCCACGGTATGCCTGTATATCAAGGGAGAAGCAGTTAAGGTGTTAAGAGTGTGGGCTCTGAGTTCAAATTCCATCTCTCAAAGTTACTGGAAGAGTAGCCATGAGAATACAACTTTCTCTTTTTGGGTCTGAAGTTTCTCTTTTCAAAAATTCGTAACTCACAGAACTATAAAAAAATTAAATGATTTAATATTATGAAGTGTTTAGATAGTAACTGGCACAGAGTAAATCCTCCATCAGCTACTATTGTTGTTTTACTCTGTGCTCAAATTTTGTAACAGTTCTTAAATTTTAGCTGGTTCTTTCTTTCTTCTCAGAATGGTTTGGTTTGAAAGTTCTACTTTTTTTTTTTTAAGAGAGAGAGAGTGTGAGAGTGGTGGGGGGGTGCAGAGGGCAAGGCAGAGATTCCCAAGCAGACTCCATGCTGAGCACCAGCCCAGCGCAGGGCTCATTCCTATGACCCTGAGATCATGACCTGAATCAAAATTGAGAGTCTGGATGCTTAACTGACTGAGCCACATGGGGGCCCCTGAAAGTTCTACTTTTTATTCAGGCTACCCATTTTTAAAGATTTATTTATTTGAGAGAGCGAGGGCATGAATGGGGGGGGGGTGGGGGGGTGGGGGGGGGGGGGCAGAGGGAGAGGGAGAGAGAGAAACTCAAGAAGATTCCTCGCTGAGCACAGAGCCACACCTGGAGCTCGATCTCATGACCCTGAGATCATGACCCGAGCTGAAACCAAGAGTCAGACCCTTAGTCGACTGAGCCACCCAGGTGCCCTAGGCTGCCCATTTTTAATTAATATGTATCTTTTTATATGAAGTATCCTGCAAAATTTCCTGTTAAAGAATAATTAATCTCAAAGCATTGAGATGTATGGTTTCAAGATGCTTTGAATACTCCTGAAAACAACAAAACCTAAAATGGAAAAGAGAGGAAATGGGCAATTTAAATGAAACAACAGATTGCCACAACCTCAAACCGGAAGTGATGGGGCCCATCGGCCAGAGACCCTGCCTCTGGGCCATCACGAGATGAGACTGTGCATGTTGAGAGGCTGCACACACTTCCCGGGACCACAGGCCGTACACGAAGCCTCCCCATTGCTGTTACCCCCAGAAGCTGTCTTCAGTGAACCTTAGACTAGCCATGATCCAACCCGTGGATGGTTTAACTATGGAACAACTTGGCCATAGCTGACCCAACTCATTGGCACAGACACTTTGAAATTTGCAGAATCCTGTGAGAGGTCGAGGTTACCTTGTGTTCATTGCTGCTGGTGCATTTGCTAGTAAAATCCTAGTGCTCCATTTCACTGACTTCTTTTATGTGATGAAAGAAAATCCAACACATGGGCTTTCTTTTTGACAGCTCACCGCAGCAGCACTCTCCCTGGTGGAGATGTGTTTGTAAGGGATCCATTTAATGCATTCTCTGTCTTTGCAGGCGGACGTTTCTTGGTGCCGCTTTGCTAAGTGGAGTTTCTTCCCTCAGACTGTGGCTTGCTGTTCCAGAGCGGAGAAGATGTTATTATTTTCTGTGAAAGTGAATTGATGCCCCTCTGGGAGTCTGGATATTATCAAGATGACAAAGGTTTTGTGTTTCTTTCAGGAGCAGTAAATCAGATCCTTTGTGAGATGTGCATTCAATCTCTTTCTCTTTCTTTCTTTGAGAAGTGGCCAAGCCCGAGTGATGCTTTTGTCTTCGCTACTTGGATGAGGGTGGGGAAGGATGTCTGAGTCACCAAGGCCCCTCTTCCGCGCGCACAGTTCTGCGGGCTCCCGTGTGGCTTCCGAAGGGCCACACATCCAGTGCTGCCCCTCATTCACCTCCAGAATCCCTCACAGCCATTCACATGTCTCTGGAACACATTGGCTTCCTGTTGCCTCATCTCCATGTTCCAATGCATCGGGGTCTCCTCTGCTCCACTTCACTAGGAAAACGTGAGGGGGCCATGCTGAGCGGGGCCATGCTGAGCGGGGCCATCTGCTGAGCGGGGCCATGCTGATGCTTTGCCTTCTCGTGTGTTCTCCCATCTCAGGCAACGTGCCTGGACCCACCCTGGCACTTTTCTTTAGGAGGGCCTTCCAGGGCCTTGGGGAAGCCCAGCAGCAGGCATGAAATTGGCCTTAACTGCAGAAATGAAATGAACAGTGATTAACATGATATTTTTCATCCAGAAGTCAATGGTGCAAGTATCAGTGAATGTCTTGGAGTTTGGGTGGCTGGTAACTTCAGTGGGAGCCAACATCACCACCCATTGCTGAAAAGGCCATCTTGGCCTCCGTTAATGGTGGGACGGAACGTGGATCAGAGGAGCCAGTTCCACTGGCCTCTGGGTGGGCTACAGAACTTCCCATTTTAACTGTCATTGCATCATAGAAAGAACCTTGAAAGTGGATATAGGAGATAGTGATTAACATCTTGAGGAATCTAGAAACCATGCTGTATGGAGGCGAGTGGAAGAACTGTCTAATCCCAAAGAGCTGCTTATGGAAAAAAAAAAGAAGACTCGGACGGAAAAAGATTGCCGTCTCCGGATGTTTAAAGAAGTACAGTGTAGCAGAGAAAACAAACCGATTCTGTGTAATCACCATAGGGTAGAACTTTGATCTGGATGTGGAAGTTGCAGGGGACAGATTGCATTTCATTCTATGTTAACCACCTCGGGGCAGCCGCAGGGGCAAGCAGTCACCATGTCACCTGGAATGCCCAAGCCAAGGCTGGTACCCCTTCTCTGAGGCCTGGGTGGGTGAGCCCTGGGTCTCTTGCCTCTGAGCCTGAGTGCTTCTGTGGCTGCTGAAGCAATGGCAATAGCGTCTTTCCTGGGGCTCACGAGGCATGGAGGAGAGCAGCAGGACCTCGCTGTGCTCGAGGAGGGCGCCGGGCCTGACCGAGGGCTGCAGGGGATGTTTTCTCAGCTTTAAGTCTTGAGCCTGAAGTTTCACCTGCCACCCCTCCCGCACTCCTAACATCTGAAAGGAAGGCTCCAACCCCAAGTCAGACAGTCCCATCTGTACCTTAAAGACAAGGCCGAGGGTGACCCACGTTGGCCAGAGGATGAAAGGCAGGGGCTGGAGCTCTGGGTTGGGGTTGGGCTGTAGACATGCTGCGTGGGGCTTTCTCTCTCCTGGTGTTCTTCCCTGTTTGTGAAATCCATTCCCATGAATGTTTCAGGTGCCGTCTTCTCAGAAGGTTAAAAGCTAAGATGGCTCCATGGGAAGCAAGCTCCAATGTTTAGCTGAGTCTGGGGGAGTCATTTGCCCTGCCCCCTGTCCAGTGGGCTTGAGTTGGCACTTGCCCACTTTCATTGATGGGTAGCTCATCTGTCAACTGGCAGACTAGTTTGATGGCACCGAGCAGGGCTTTGGAGGCTGACACTCACACCACATCATCTTAAGTACTCACAGCCTTTCCATGCAGACATGCAGGAATAAGAATCCTTCCCCGTGCCTTAACCTGCAGATTCTACCTGTTATTGAATAGAGAAAAGCAGAAGGAAAGGAAAACTGGTGTTGAATTTACTAAGAAAATTAAGTTCCAAGGGTCTTTCCAGTTAACCTACACCTTTGTTTTGCTTACATTTTAAAACTTCTATTTTAATGTAATTTTGTACTTAACAAAGAATGGCACAGAAAGCCTACAAAGAATCCTGTATACCCAAATTTCTCAGATGTTAGTATCTTATGTAACATGAGTACAATGATCAAAATCAGGAGATTAACTTGATGTGACACTAATCTAATCTATAGGCCTTATGCAGATTTCACCAGTTGTCCCACAAATACCCCTTTTCTGGTCCAGGTTCCAAACCACCTTCATACGTCGGATGCAGATGTCGTATCTTCTCGGTCTACTTTAATCTGTAATGGTCTTAACTACCCCTTTGGCAAATTTAATTCTAGAGAAGGAGAATGTATCCATTAGAGAAATACTGAGTATCTGCTTGCTCTGTGCTGTGCCCATCCCTAGCTCTGTGCTAGGGATGAGGGGACACCACATGAAAAGGAGAGACAACATCCCTGCCATCTGAAGGCTCTCAGGCTAGTGTTGAACACACATGAGAAAGCCAGCAGTTTCCATGCAGGGTGCCAATTATTATAAGGAGTAATGAAGGAAGGAGCATTTGGGTGGGGAGGGCAGTCACCTAAACCAAATTGGGAAGATGTGGGAAAGGATTCCTGGAAGGGATGATACTGGAGTCGAGGCCCATGGGATGGGTAGGAGTTACTAGGCTGTGAGAAGGACGTCGTGGTGTGAGATCGTATAAGCAGTGGCACAAGATGGCACAAGACATCTGCTCTGAGCACTGAGCGGAAGTGCATTCTGGAGTCTGCATATGACACGTGAAGTGGGGCTGCAGAGGCAGGGGGTGGCTAAATATGCAAAGGCTTGGAAGTTGTATTAAGGGCTTATTTTTGACCACAGAGCCATGGCAAGGCATTGAAAGATGTTCTGTATTGGAGTGTAGTGACCATATTTGTTTTTAAAAAGACTACAAGAGATGATGTTGGCCTGAACCAAGATGGAACAGTGGGTGTAAAGACAGGTGAACAAACCCAAGATTTGGAGGAGGCAGGACCAATAGGAGGTAGAGAGTGGCTGGATATAGAGATTGGTTGGATGGAGAGATTGGCTGGATGGAGAAGTTGAGGAGAGGCAGTGGTCAAAGGTAAAGCCTAGGCTTCCGGCTTTGGCAATGAGTGGAAGTTGGTGCCTTCTACCTTCTCTAAGGTAGAAGACACAATGAGAGAACAGTTTTGAGGGTGTTTTTATGCTGGTGTTTGGGTAACTTGTGTGAAGTTAGAGTGTGAAGCTGAGGCTCTCCTGACCCCCAGTCCAATGTTGACTTCATTGGATGCCTCCTAACTATATTCAATCCAGCAAACAACTGGGTATGAAACATACATACAAGTGCTCCTGAGAAGCGGGTTGTGTGCCCTGGCCTCTGCCCCTGGGGATCCAATGGCTAGGGCTGCCCCAGCATTGAGCAGATAGTGCAGTGAAGGTGGTCCAAAGAGGCCCAAGACTGGGCAAGGATTTCTACTGCGATCCTATTCAGCTGGGAGAGAAGCAGAAGCTGGACACATTCGATCCTGCTGAGATGGGGTTAGGAGGGCTCTGTAGATAAAGGGAGTTGTCCCAACACTGCAGGGTGGTTTGCTGAGAGCAGAGGAGCAGAAGGCCAGGCCAGAACAGGCAGCTGGCTGGGATATCAGGATATTGGGAAAATGACAGGGAGAGGTGAAGGGGGATTCTTTCCTCCAACCTGTCAGAGAAGGGCTCGGAGGGCCAACAGAGCTAGTCAGCATAGAACTCTTTTTACATGGAAACCACCATGAGAGTTTCTGTTCTGCCATTTGCTGCTGAGGCAGGTAGGGCTCTATGAGGTTAATGACCTGCCCAAGGTCACATAGATAGTAAGTGTAGAGCCAGGACTTTGACAAGTCAAACCCTGACTCTATAGTTCTTTCCTCTGCTCTATGCCTCCTGATATCAAGTGGAAACTCAGGTCCAGTCTAAGTAATTGTCAAAACTGTCTAGGTGTGGGCAGGTGGGGGGATGCCTAGACAGAAGGAACAAAGAGAAAGTGTACAGTTGCCATCCCAAAGTAGTCACTGGCACCATGCAAAACCCTAGCCATCATCAGGAACATCCTTCTCGAAGAGGGGCAAGAGTTGGAGAAGGCCTAATTCCAGGGAATGGGGCTGAGGGCACAGGAGGAGGTCACACAGCATTGGGCCCTTGGCAAGGAGAACCCAGCAGAGGCAGTCATAAGTCAGGCTGGCCCAGCCTGGTGTGAGACTCAGTCCTGATGCTCCCTCCTCATCCTTGATTCAGGATCTATTCCTGACTCGCTGCAAGGCTAGTCTTAGGTAAAAGCTGATCTAGAGGCAACAATGCACCAGCTCTGGCCCCAGCTCCAGGAGGTTTTGTTGATGTTTATGGAAGCTGTCTTTTCCCTTCTGACCCGTATTCACCCCAGTTTGCAGACCTGCTCCGTCCCGACAGGCGAGGCTGGAAGCACTTAAGAAGAAGAGGTCTCAGCTGGACTCTTCCTCTCTTTCCAGTGCTGGGAGAGAGGGAAGTCTGCTACCCCCAGCAGTCAGTCGGCCTCTTGGAGGCTCAGCTGGAGGGAGAAGTCCAAGGGGGAGGGGAGGATGAGGGGGCACAGTTTGGCTTATCTAAATCTTGTGGGGGGCACTACAAACAAGGGAGAAAACAGGACTGGACTGTGAGGAATGGACAGGGAATGACTTGCCTGTCCCAGTTTCTCGTCCACCCGGATTGTAGCTAAAGAGATGGCTGCTATCAGGTGGCATTAACTGACATCCAAGGTCACCTCCTCCCTTCTCCATGCCTGGGTAAAGCCACTGTCCACAGACTGGCACCAAATCTGTGCTCATCTGAGTGCAGACCTGAGAGGCAGGGATGTTGGTTAGCCTGGAAAGGGACATTCTCCTGGCTGGGTGCAGGGTTTCTCCAGCTATCAGGAAATCCTGAGACTCTAGCTCCAAGGAGATTTTAGGCCATGTAGAAAGAGCACAGACAAGCAGATACAACTTGAAATGTATTTATGGACCAACTTAGTCCACCGCAAATGGCTGGGCAGCACCTCTCAAAAATGAGTCAGGGGTCTCCCATGCGGAATCTGGGGGTGGAAGTGAGTGATGTGAATATTTTTTTGTGCTAAAATTTGCTTTATGTCTTGAGAAAAGAGCCTCAAGTTTCTTCGATCCCCTTCTATCATGCATCCTCGGCAGCTCTGGGAGATATTTTCTCTATTAAGCAAATGAACAGCTGCTGGTTTTGGCTACAGTTTGCTTTGCTCAGTTCTTGGGCGGAAAGAAGACGCTCAGCTATCCTCAAGAGCTATTAGTGGAAATCAAAATAAAAAACACAAAACAGATGGGCCTAGAGAATGGAAACCCTGAAGGGCGCTGTGGGTTCCCACCCACAGTAGAAAGCTGCAAATACCCAACAGTTATAGGGTTCTCCTCCTGCCCAGGCCTGGCCTCATGTGCTCAACTCCATACTGCAGGGATGCGTGGTGTTCCTCAGAACTCCTCCCATGCGACCTTTCAGGATAGAGGATGTAGGGACAGTGGCAGATTTCTGTGAGGGGACAGTGAGCAAGGCACTGGGAAATTTCCTGGATCAAAATATATCACCCATCACATCACCAATTTTACCATAAGTGTCAATTTCCTTCAGGTGTCAATTTCTCCACCTCTGGGTTCTGATATGAACCAACCCAAACAGCAGTTAACATCTGTATTATTATTTTCTATGAGTCAGGCTTTAGTGTCCAAATTTGTAAGGTCACATTTAATCCTTGCCTTGTTCTCATGCTGTGCTCATTTTACTGATTAGAAAGTTGAAGCTCAGAGAAGCCAAATAATTTACTCAAAGTCAGAGTTAGTATTGACATTTCTGGTTAGTCCGACCACCAAAAATACCCAAATACATACCAGGATGGATTGCCTACCTGGGGAGACTGATTCCATTCATTCAACACATGTAAGTAGAAGCATAACAGTGCAAACACACACACACATACACACACCCCCACACAGAGCAAATTTTACTCAGCAGAAATATATGTCCATCTACTCCACAGTCAAGGAAATGAACACAAAGTTGGCTACACAGCCAAGGCCACACAACCAAGGATCCACAAACATTGGGGGAAAATCTGCATCATTGGAAGGACATCAAATTACATCAAAATTACATTGAAATTACAAATTACATGAAGAAGATGGAAGTAAAGTTTAGAGCATCAGGAAATTCTTTAGGATCAGTATAATTAATGTTAACGTATGAAATAATGTTGCAGAAATGGATGAGAGTATTTTAAATATAAATTAAAACAAAAATCTTAAGAAATCTGGAGAAAAAAGTAAGAACAATGAAATTAAAAATAGGTGTTAAAGAGCAGAATCAACAAAACTAAAATCTGATTTTGTAAGCTGGAGGAGAGCAACAAAGCATTCTTCCAAAATGTAGCCCCAGAAAGACAAAGAAACAGAACATATTAATGGAGCATTAAGACACAATAGGTTTACCAAAGAGTTCCAAATCCTATCTAACTGAGGTTGCAAAAGGAAAGAAAAACGAAACAGAGGCTTGAAGGGAGGAGATAAATAACAGAAGACAACATTTTTGGAAAGGAAGACATGAGTCCTCAAATTGAAATACCCCCTGTGTGTTGCATGGGACACATTTAACAGATATGACATATACATGCACTGTGGTGACATTTCAGAAAACCAGCGCTGACAAAAGTGTCTTAAAGGCAAACAAAGCTAAATAAAAGAGAAGATAGTTTCTATATAAAGAAATGAACACCAGATTGGAATCCGATTTCTCAAAAGCAGGAGAGGATTTCTGAAAGCAATAGACCAATATTTTCAAAGTTGTTGGTGTGTGATTTTGAATTAGAATTCTATTCCAAGAAAAAAATTAAACACAAAGGTGAAAAGAGTTTTTTTCTAAAGCTCTTTAAGGACTCAGAAAGTTTATCAAACAGAAGCTCTATCAAATTTCTGGAGAATCTATTCCAGCAAAATAAATGAAAATATTGATAATTAAATGGAAGAAGACTTGGGATATGGAGAGTAGCGCCTAGCCAAAGAAATACAGGAGTATTAAATATTAATACTACATTTGTCTTGATTTTTGAAGTAACTAATGATAATAAAAATGCAAATCCATTATCCATACATGATCTCAGAATAGTTCAGATCATGGAAGAAAAGAAAAGCTTTATATGTTAGAACTTTTAGCAGCAACAGCATTTTCCCCAGCTTTTTGAACAAGGGCACTCACATTTTCATTTTGCACTTGGTGCCACCTCTGTCAGCCACACAGGGAGACTGGAGATTTCTTTTGCTGAGGAAACTGGGAAAGGGAGGCTATATATTTGGAGACATCAGACACATAAGTAAATTGGATGACAAAAGGAGAATCAAGGGAGGTGCTAACAACTGATTTAGAGCTATCCCCAGACTCCCACTGCCAAGGTGGGAGACTGTAGGATCTTTCCCTGGAATAACTGAACCACTCAGCAAAGAAGACCTACACATCCTGACACGTGAGGGTCACTGATGTCATTGTCAATGGGCCACCCCACCAACCTGAGGTGAAACTCTCCAATGTAATAAGCTCTTCCATGCCTGTTGTCGTCACCTCCAAAGGAGACCCGGTTTTCGGGGCTTAATGCCCTCGCTCCCATTTCCCCTCCTGCCTCTTGATTTGGGAATTGTGTCCATTTGCATTTAATATAATAATTAATATATGTTGTGTCTCAGGTTCTGTTTTCTTCACAACAAACTTTACAATATATGGCTACTTCGCTGTCGTTGGCTTAGGAACATTTTTCCATGCCTGTCTCCCTACCAGGCTGCAAGCTCCCCAAGGACAGACGGGAGCCACCCCCGACTGTTCACTGCTAGGTCTGCAGAGTCTCATACTGTGTTCTCTCCAGGTTGTCTCTCAGTAAATTGACGTGGGTGAACAATGCGAAGAGACTTTGTAAACTGTATGTTGATGTGAACAAAAGGATAGCTTCTAATTACAGAATGGGTAGAAAGCAGATTCCAAGGAGGCCTGTGATTCCAGGGTGCTGATTCCAAGAAGGATGAGTGACAGATATGCTACCTGGGTCCCCATACCCTCACCAGTGTCCCGGGAAACCTGAGGAGTCAGGCAGGACGGGTGATGGCATGGTTTCTTACCCGGCGTGGAGCAGAAGCAAAGGCGGAAACAGCCTCGTCTTTTCTCCCCTCCCCCACCCAAGCACAAGGGGAACCCACGATGTTTGGCTTGATTTTGAGGTTCTTACTCTCCCTACATTCCTGGACCTTTCTTTTACCTCTGAGTCAGACCTGAGAACAAATGTCTTGGGACACTCTTCATCGGGTTCTCCCAGAGAAAGGACCTGGTTGCAGGAACCAGACTTCAAATGGTTTTCCAGGAACTGAGGGAAGTGAAAGCTTTTCCCGCATTTTCTCTGGCCAAGGAATTAGGGAAAGGATGTGGGTCACAGAACTACAGCAGTGTAAGGAAGAATTCCGACTTTCCCTAAGACTCACAGGAGGCCTGTTTATCTTCACGCAGAAGACACCCCTTGCTTTCCACGTGGAGCGTGGTTCACCTCATCAGAAACTCTGGGCAGAGAAACCACCGCCATTGCTGGCTCAGTGGGTTATTCTGAGAAAAAATATACAGGAAGAAAACGAAACCCTTTATTTCTAGTATCCCTTCTTGAGAAATGGCAAGAAATGTTGCCTTTAGAGCCTTTATTTCCTCCATGAGTTTCACTTTTTCCATTGGGAAGAGATTCCCATCGCTCCAAGCAGCTATTGTTCTAAGGAACCATTCACCTCCCAACGACCTCAGTGTGAAAGGGTCCTGTGGCACCCACATACCTAGTTGCCTTGTCTCTGGTGACCATGGACGCAGCGTTGAAGAGCACGGCAGCAGGAACACGCTCCCCACGTTACAGCATGCCTTCCGTGTTTGAGATGGCATCCTGCTGCCCACAGGGGGAAGTAGCAGAGTTCTCCAGAAGGAAGGAGAGCATGGATCGTGGTTGCACCTAGGATCAGCTACGTAAAGTTTAAAAGAGAAATTCTGTGTCCTGCAACAACTCAAACAACTCAAGTTTGTATTCAAGATAAAACCTTGAGAACAGAGAAAAGTCACAGGAGACCTACCACTTTCTGGGTGGATGGTGCCCTCCTCACAAACTTCAGCCATCCTCCGGCCCTGCTGGAGGCTTCACGGAGACCTGCTTCTGCCAGGCAGCTGGGTCTAGACAGGGATCCAGGGCCAGCTAGCGGAAATGTGACTTCCCAGTCTTCCTATGCAAGTGGTATCACAGGCAGGGAGCTGAATGGGGCTACAGCCCTCTGGTTTCTCAAAGCAGTTTCTCTGGATCCTGTTCTTGCTACAGAGCTTCTCTTCTCTGTGCTCTACTGCTTTAATTAGATGGCTTTTTTTTTTTTTAATTCAGTTACCTGTTAGAAACTTTCACATATATTATCAATGTCCTTCACGACAGACTCCACATGAGATTTTTAAATTTATCTTGACTATGTTTAGACAAAGCTTAGCTTGTGGGAGGCAAGAAATACACATACAGAAATAAATGAGAGGCTCAGCACACCAGAATTCCGTGTCCAACTTCATCTCTGACCATTCCAGGCTACCAAAGAGACTGCTTAAATTCCTTTTTGTGATGAGAAATGACACGCAGGCACATGTTCAGACTCTTTTGGGGATCCTCATTGGATAGAGTCTTGGTTTAAAAATACAATAATGGGGACTTTAAACGCTCCAGGAGGAAGTGGACTATAAAGCAATTCAGTTTTTCAGAAAATTACTGTATTGAGTTTCTCCTGAACAAATTAGTAAGTGAATACAAGTTCAAGAGAAAGAAATTAACATTCATTCTAAAGTTATGGAAATGAACTTTTTTTTTTTTTAAGAGAGAGAGAGAGAGAGTGCAAGGATGTGTGTGAGAGGGGGAGGGGCACAGGGAGAGGGAGAAAGAGAATCCTATGTAGGCTCAGCAGCAGAGCCCAACTCAGGGCTCTATCTCAGGACCCTGAGATCATGACCACAGCTGAAATCAAGAGTCAGATGCTTAACTGACTGAGCCACCCAGGCGCTCCCAGAAATGAACTTTTGTATACCTTGCTTGTTTTGCACTGACTTCTTTTATCCAATCTAATGGGTTGCATTTTTTTTTAAATTTAAAATGTCTTTATTCATTTTTATGGTAAATTACACTGAATAACAATGATGTTTGACTTGCAGTCCCTTGAGCTTAGCTATGAAATTTGCATCTCTTTTCTACATGTATTGAAATGTAGGAAAAGCCAATTTAATGGACATTATTAACTAATTTCACATATATTCCAATGGAATATATGGTTGAGTTATAGATGAGCAGTAAACAATGTAGGTACGTGTTGGGCAGGTGAAATTCAGGTGTTCTGCGGAGTTTTAGATAGAAGATGTATTTCCACTGATTTATGCTAACAACTTGCTCTCTGTCAATCTTTAAAGTAACCAATTTCAGATCTTCCTGCTCCTGGAGAAGAATGATATCTCTTAAAATTTCTCCGACTTAGAGTTTTTCTGTGTTTCTGTTGCTGATTGTTCTTTCAAGGTTCAACTGCTTTCAGGTCTTTGAGTCTTGAGTTTTTCATCTGTCTCAGGGTCTCCAGATGTGAACAGAGACAGTATTTCGGGGTGTGCTCCGTGGGGCAGAGTAGGTGCCAAATCTTGGTTCTTGTTATTTCTTGCTTCCTGCTTTGGAGCTTTCTTAGCCTCATATTGCCTTTGATTTTTTTTTTTAAAGATTTTATTTATTTATTTGACAGAGAAAGACACAGCGAGACAGGGAACACAAATGGGGAGTGGGAGAGGGAGAAGCAGACTCCCTGCCGAGCAGGGAGCCCGATGCGGGACTCGATCCCGGGACTCCAGGCTCATGACCTGAGCCGAAGGCAGTCGCTTAACCAACTGAGCCACCCAGGCGCCCTTGCCTTTGATTTTTAAGAGCTGCTTTTGATAATGGCTTATCATTTCCTGGTTGTGATTTCTAATTCAGCAGTGGTGTCTTCTCTGAGAGCTTGGAATTGGTGATTGGTTTATTTCTTAAGCTGAGAGTCTACCAACCACTGCAAATTTAGATTCTTCGTTGGGTACTTCGCTTTTAATTGCTTAGTAAGATATGTTTTTGCTGGAAATAGCTTATCCAAAAAATGGCTGCCAGGATAGGGCTGGAATAATGCCAAAGTTTGTACCCATTATTAATGCCAAAGCTTGTACCCAACCTGGGAGCATGCATGGCAGTTAAAATGTGCTCCCCATCTGGGCACCAAGCAAAATATGTAGGATCAGAGGCTGCTGGTTTAGAAATAGGTTTGTATTTTTTAACATTCCATGATTGCATTTGTTCGCCAGATTTTTAAACCCAGCTAGCCTTAATATATGGCCATGAGGACTAAATAAGTTAGACATTAGAACACCAGCTCCATGGTCATATACAGGATCACATTTCAAGTTGAAAATCATTCCTTTGGCAGGCATAGAACCATAAATAGCGTAAAACTCAGTAGAACTAGAATTCTAAATGTCACCATAAATGGGGCTATGTTTTGGTAATTGAATAAATTCTAGCACTTTCTTCATTTGCTGCAAGGTAATGCAACAGTTGTTCTCCATTGTAGGAAGTCCCTTGCTTGTCGAATCCATTCTAACTATTGCAACACAGCAGTGCTTTTCATTCCTTCGTGTCCTAACCTTATCAACCCCAGAGGAATGGACCCTGGGGCCTTGGAACATTACCACCACTGGATCTGTACCCTCATCTGCCAGGAAGGGCATGGACGCCTCCATCTTCTCCTGGAAAAGTTATATTCATTTTTCGATGCCCCTCGTGCCATAAATTATTCTACTGCTGCTGAATCTGGTATCTGAATAACATGGAAGATCAGTATGTGGGTCCCTTCAGTGCTGCGAACACACCGTGACCTTTCCCACTTTCCACTGTTCCCTAGGCTGAAATGCTCATCCTGGCTCTTTATGTAACTACTGCCTTGTTAACCTTCAAGTTTTAGTGGCAATACCATTCTTTTCAAATTGGCCTCTCCCAAATGTCTACCTCTTTGCCCTTCTTGGTCATTACTTCCTTTCTGGTCATTATCTTGCTTAGTTATGTGTTTGTTTGCCCATTGTCTGTCTTTCCCCAGCAAAAGGCAGGCTCCATAAGGTAAGGGAGCTGGCTGGTCTTACTCATCACTGATCCCCAGCCCCTGATACAGAGCCAGGCACATTGTAAGTGTTCAACGTATATTTGTGAAATGCATTCATTTTTGTCCCTTCCCTAGCCCTTAGTGCCCAACACGCTCAGTAAATAGCTATTGAATGAAGAAGAAATAAACAAATGGATGGAGAAATGCATATTTCTATTGTTCATCCTGATGCAAATGCCCTCTGAGCATGTGTTGCAGCCCCTGGGTAGGAGAACACCTTTTCCAGATCTTTCTTCTTGATTCTGTTCATGTGGCAGCATTGTTTAGAAACAGATTTCCTTTGATCACTGCCAGGACAAGAATTAATCATTTGTAGGCAGTCAAGACATCATGACTGTAGAATCCTGAAATACCTCTCAGTTTGATATTTTTTTTTTTTTACTGGAAAAGAAGATGGGGGGCCCTGAGTCCAGAGAGAAAATTCTGATTTTCCTTGTCTGTGGTTTAGACCGAAAGAAAAGAATGCTCTGCTGACTTTCCAGAGCCCTTTCTCTCCACTGCTGGGCACTCGGCACTGCCCATGGAAGGATCCATCTGGGCATACCAGGAAAGGTCAGTATTCATAATCCTGTGGCCAGGTGCTCTGTGCAATTAGTGAAACAAGCCTTCTCCACGGGAACCCTCTCTTCTCCAAGGGTCAGAGTCCTGGTTTGTGTCCAGAGACTGCTTCACACATTCATGCTTTTAGCTCCTTTGGTGTAACTCATTGCGGGTTAAAACTTGGCACATTCAATTATCTCCATCTGAGTCATTCATTTGTTTTAAATTTGAAACCATCTGAAAAATACAACACGGTGTTAAAATGTGGGTGGGTGTGTGTGTGTGCATATTTGAAAGAGCATATGGGAAAATCCCTTCTCCATGGCTATTTATAACCCTTCCCAGGCACTAAAAGCACAATGGTCATAACTCTCACCCATCCGAAAAAGTGCCGAGTATAGCACTTTCTTATTTTATGCACCTCCCTGTTCTTAAGTGCTCACTGTTTGGATTTCTGATCTGATAACTTTATTTAAAAATTGGGTCTTACTGGAATTTTGTGCTTGTCAGGGCTTTTTCTTCTGGCCAGGTGCTTCCCCTCTGTGGCTACTCTTCCTGCCCCTTAAAGGTGGACTAGCATGGCACCTGCTGCCCACGGCACGGCAAGCTCGGGTCAGGGACACTGATTGTCGTGTGACTAGGGCCACTCATAGACGGTTCTCCAGGAGACCCTAACACCACAGAAGAAATGGGCCATGCAAACTCTTGCACCTTCTGGCATCTGGTTGTCCCTCTCCCTTCGTCCCCTGCCACTTGGCGGAACCGTGGTGCCCAGAAGGCACTCTGAAAATACTTGTTGTAAGAATGTTCCCACTTCTACCCTCTGCTCTTTCTGCTACCCCAGTCCTTATGATTCTCTAGTTATATTATGGTCTGTCATGAGTGTGAGTCTTTTTTTCTTTTTTAAAGATTTTATTTATTTATTTTGAGAGAGAGAGAGAATCTCAAGCAGACCCCACGCTGAGCTCTGACATCATGACTTGAGCCGCAATCAAGAGTCTGTCGCTCACCTGACTGAGCCACCCAGGCGCCCTGAGGGTATGAATCTTTGAATAAGCGCTTCCGTCTTCCTGTCTTGCTTTAAGGATGCATATTTTCTGGTTTCACAATGGTGAGTTAGATCCATATGTTGACCTTTGAAATAAGAAATTGAGAAAAGTCTGCAAATGGATTGGAGGACTGAAAATGGTGCCATGAATAGTCCCGAGATACAAAGGAAGTTTGGAGTGATAGGAAGCTGATGGCATTGGAACCAGTAATTTCCAGATTTCCAGGATTCAGCACTGGGGGGGAAGGACCACCCAGTTTAGAGTATCAGGGCTGGGAGTGCTGGGGGCCATGCAGAAAGCAGGGTTGGAAGGAAGGACCTTGGGGACCCCGCTAATGACCTGCTCAGCTTCCCTTTGCTCAGCCCGGGAGTGGAGGAGAAGGAAGGTGTGCCTGCAGGCTCTGAGCCTGAGTGACCAGGGGCACAGGGAACCTCCACTGACTCCCATCTGTACCATAAACCAGGAAATACTAACCCAATGACACAGCCATGCAGTGAACTCCTAATTATCCTAGAAGTTGAGGCAGGATGAGCTAGGTCTGTATCTTTGCAATGGGAAGGATGGTCAAAATCTACTATTAAGTGGAAAAAAATGAGTCAAAAAATTATATCTATATAGTGGGTGTGTGCGCACGTGTGTACACACACACACACAGTCTTTGAGGAATAATCACCCCCACACTAATAGAGGGTTCAGGCTTTCAAGTGCACATTTTCTTGCAGGTGTTATCTCATTCCTCATTCCATGCGATCGCCCAGTTCCTGGTTACTGAGGGGCTGGCTGATTCTGATTGCCTTGTGGTCTGTGTTCCAGAAAACCAACCCCCCGTCTCCTGCCATCCATTCTGTACCCCCATTTCCCTTCCAGAGAGGTTCCATTTCTTCTCTGCAGATAATCTGCTTGCTAAATTCACTATAGTCTCCTCAAACAATCAGTATATTCTTTGTGAGATACTTGTACTCCATTGAACATGATTTGATACGAAAGCATTGGATTGACAACCGACTTTTAGGTAATGTATTGATTGTGTCAGTGAAGGTCTCTGGGGTTTTCCCACTTCTTAGGGACCTGCAGAAAGACAGTTGGATTTTCTTTTAAAGTCGAAAGGGACCCGATCTTAGCTGCCCTGTGCCTGATCCCCTTCTCTTGGCTTGTGCATAACCCCTGGACTGTACTGGTATAGGGACTGGGAAGGCCGTCCAGCCTTTCTGGTTCTGGGCCATAAGGGATACCAGGCCCTGAGGACCCAGTCAGAGGTTCTAAGAATACCCTGGGGCAACTGGCACCCAGCCAGCTGTTTGCCTGACTAGGCTGCAGTCCCAGATTGCCTTCCAGGTATTTAGAAAGTGCAGTATGAATGCCTCCGACATGGCCCACCTGTAGGAAAATAAAATGCATCATTTCTCAGGCAAAGTTCTGAGTGTCACTCAAGTAGCCTCAACAAAAAGTGTACTCATCTGTCTCTAGAGTGTCTCCCACCCTTAAGTAGCTTTAGGACAACTGACAACTTCCTGGGAGCCTGAGGGAGATCAGGAAGTTTTGCCCGGAGGACACGGGGACAACCAGACAACTCTGTTCTCTTTTCTTCTACAAAGAAAGTAAACACCAGAATTCACACCATCCTAAGATAATCACAATTAATATTCTAGAATCCACATTTCATGTATGTTTTTAAGTGTATGAATACAGGTCTAGAGAAAGAAAGAAAGACAGATATAGGTCTGTCTGTCTTACTATCCATCAATCTAGCTATCCATACATGTATGTATGGATTTGTTTGTGTATGTGTGTGCACATATATGCCCTATGATTTTTTATAAATGGTTACAGTTCATTTTCATAGCCACTCTGCAAGGTGTTCTTATTCTTATCCTAATGAAAGAAAACAAAACAAATCGAAGCTAAGAGAGCTTACGTGACTTGTACAGGCCACAAAACTGCTAAGTGTTGGAGCTGGGCTTTGCAGCCAGGTAGAACTATCCAAACTCAACCTTACTCTTCCTACTGCTCTGCAGCTCCCTTGTTTGTCTACACGGGTCCTAAAGTTATTGGAGTCAAGGAAAACTGTGAACATGGACGGGGACGAAGGAGACACACTAGGCTCTACTGCTATTGCTTTCAATATGACCGTGATTGATTTCATCTGTACTTGATATTCTCTTATGATCATGTTAATATCACCCATGGCTTGATATATTCTTTATATATTTATATAATATATATTCTTTCTAAGTTTATATATTCTTTCTAATATTATATATTCTAAGTTTTTACACTTGATCTTAGCCAAAAGGCCGAGAAGCGATATATTCTAAGTTTTTGTTTAGTCTTTTATTTTTGAATTCCCAAATTAGGTGTGCAATATATTTATTAATCACTTCTTTCTTATTAAAAAAAAAACTATGGATTTTTGCATAAATAATGGGTGCAGCCGGGGTTGAACTTCAAACATTATAGATTAGCTAAAGTTTTCCTCAACTATCGGTTTCAGTCTCAGCTTCCTCCACAGACACAATTGTTAGAGTTTTGTGTGTTCCCTTCCAGATTTTGTTTATACCAATACAGAATTTCATTCTGTGGTTGGTTCAGTTGTTTTTAGTTAGCCTTTTAATACTATAAAAATATCCAAAGCCAAGCAGTGTCTTTGAATATGCTTTTAGATGTAGAACACAGGTATTGATATGGAAGAGTTTCCTTTTCATTGCATTATAGGTAATCTATCCTATACATAATTTCCTCTTTAAATTTTCAAATGGATATTTTTATCATCTTTTGGTAGTATTTGGTTTTACTGAATAATGATTATAAACACACTTGTGCATCCCTGCTTCTGGAAAATCACTGAGTATTTGTAATTCATTACATGGTTTGCTTTTATAAATATGAAAATATGGAATAAGAAAAAAATAATTCCCTTAGGGCTATAGCAGATACCTTTTTATATATTCACAAAATCAAGTTATCTGATTATATTATTAAAATCTTCTATATCTGGACTGAAAGAAATAGATTAAAAATCTGCTCTGATGGAGCTGCTTTTTAAAGGCTTTAAAAGTGTTTCCATAAAGTTTAGTTTTATTTACTTATTTTACTTCTGGGTTGTTTGGTATGAAAAGGTTAATGACAGTAACACATTATGGAGCATATCTTTTATTATTGGTGCTTTACCATTAACTGTCTCAATTTAAAGTTTTTGCCCTTGAATTTCACTTTATCTAGTTTCGATATAGACCAACCTTGTTTCTTTTGCGTTGAAGTCTACTTATTATTGCCCATCCCTCATTTTCATCCCATCTCTATTATGTTTTTTATTTTGTGCATTTTTAAAAATATTTATTTATTTATTTTTTATTTTTTATTTATTTTATTAGAGAGAGAGAGAGAGGAACAGAGCATAAGCAGGGGGAAGCCATAGGCAGAGAGAGAAGCAGGCTCCTCCCCGAGCAGGGAGCCCCATGCAGGACTCGATCCCAGGACTCCAGGATCATGACCTGAGCCGACGGCTGACGCTTAACTGACTGAGCCACCCAGGTGTCCTTATTTTGTGCATTTTTTAAACTTTTTATTTTGAAATAATTATAAATTCACTGGAAGTTGCAAAGATAATACAGTTAGGTTCTTTGAACCCTTCATCCAGTGTCCCATAATAGTTACATCTTAACCTAATCAGGATCAGGAAATTGACTTTGGTACAACATGTGTGTAGAGTTCTATGCCATTTCATCACATGTGTAAATTCATGGAACCACCAGATCATTCAAGATACAGACCTAGTTCATCACCACCAACATCACCCTCAGGCTGAACCTCTCTTGTCATCTACTCCCCTCTACCCCACCATTTCTAACCTCTAGCAACCACTATTTTTCCATTTCTATACTTTTGTTATTTCAGTAATGTTATATAAATGGAATCATGGGGCCCCTGGGTGGCTCAGTCGTTAAGCGTCTGCCTTCGGCTCAGGTCATGATCCCAAGGTCCTGGGATCAAGCCCTACATTGGGCTCCCTGCTCGGCGGGAAGTCTGCTTCTCCCTCTCCCAGTCCCCCTGCTTGTGTTCCCTCTCTTGCTGTGTCTCTCTCTGTCAAATAAATAAAATCTTAAAAAAAAAAATAAATGGAATCATACAGCATATGCATTTTGGGGGCTCATTTTATTTCACAATGCCCTTGAGATCCATCTGCATTGTCTGTGTATCAATAGTTCATTTTTTTTTTTTTTTCTGAGTAGTGTTCCATGGAATGGGTGTTCCACAGTTTGTTTGACCCTTCGCTGGTTGAAGGACATTTGGGTTGTTTCCAGTTTTTGACTATTCCAAATAAAGCTGCTATTGGACAATTATGTATGGTTTTTGTGTGGACATCAGTTTTCATTTCATTGGGATAAATGCCTGGGAGTAATAAAACGACTGTGTTATGTGGTAAGGGTGTGTTTAGTTTTTTAAATATCTTGTCTTTTGACCAGTTCCTAACTGGAATTTTAAAAATTATTATTACTGTTGAGTTTTCAGAATTCTTTATAAATTCTAGAAAGAAGCTTTTGCCAGATACGTGGTTTGGAAATACTGTCTCCAAATCTGTCGCTTGTCTTTTCATCCTCTTAACAGAGTCTTTCTTTCACAGAGCAAAAATATTTAGTTTTGATGAAGTCGAGTTTATTGATTTTTTTTTTCTTTTTTGGATCATGCTTTCGGTGTCAGGTCTGAGGTCTTCACCAAACTCTAGACACTGATCTTTTTCCTAGGTTACCTTCTAAATGTTTTATGGTTTTAGATTTTCATTTAAATCTATGATGTTTTTTGGGGCACCTGGGTGGCTCAGTCGTTAAGTGTCTGCCTTCCGCTCAGGTCATGGTCCCAGGGTGCTGGGATCGAGCCCCACATCAGGCTCCCAGCTCTGTTGGAAGCCTGCTTCTCCCTCTCCCTCTGCCCCTGCTGGTGTTCCCTCTCTCGCTGTGTATCTTTCTCTCTCTGTCAAATAAATAAATAAAATCTTTTTTAAAAAAAAATCTATAATGCATTTTGAGTTAAATTTGTGTAAGGAGTGAGGTTAAGTTGAGATTCATTTTTTTGCCTGTGGCTGTCCAATTACTCCAGCAGCATTTGTGATAGACTCTCCTCCCTCCATTGAACTGCTTTTCAGTTTTGTCAAAAATGTGTTACTCTATTCTGTGAGCCTGTCTTTTGGCTTTTTATCCTGTTCCACTGATCTCTGTGTCTATCCCTCTGAAAATAAAACATAGTCTTGACTAATAAAACTCTATCATATATAAATTCTCCCACTCTATTCTTTGTTTTTAAAATTATTTTAGTTATTTTAGCTCCTTTCCATTTCTTATACATTTTTAAATATGTTTGTTTGTAGCTACAAAAATTCTTGCTGGAATTTTGATAGGAATTTCATTAACCTTGCTTGGCAATTTGGCGAGAATTGATGTCTTTATTACGAGTCTCTCAATCCGTGAACACATTGTGTCTCTCCATTTATTTAGATCAACTTTTATTTCTTTCATTTGTGTCTTATAGTTTTCAGAATACAAGTCCTGCACATGTTTTGTTAGATTCACATCAAAGTGTCTCATTTTAGGGAGGGGCTATTGTAAAGTGTTTTGTATTTGTGATTTTGGTTTCCACATGTTCATTGCCAGCATATAGAAATACAGCTGATTTTTGTGTGTTAATCTTTTTTCTTTTGACCTTGCTGAACTCACTTATTCTAGGATTGACTGATTGATTATTGAGAGTGTGTTAGACCATTTGTATTTATAATAATTATTAATATGTTAGGGCTTAGGTTTGTCATTTTATTTTTTGTTTTCTGATAGTTCTACTTTTTGTTTTTCTTTGTATTTACTTCCTGTAGGTGACGTGAACATTTAAAAAATCCCAGTTTGACCTCCATGGTGCTTTTTTGTATATCTTCTCATATATAATAGTTTTTTTTAGTGATTGCTTGGGTATTATACCCACATAACTTTTCAGTCTCGGTGTTAAAATTTTAGTAGTTTGAGTGAAGTATAGAGACTTTTCTTCTCTTTATGGCCTTTACATACATTGAGAACTGCATTAAATAGATCACTACAAATTTTGCTTTGTCAATCATAATTTAGTAAATTAAAGAGGAGAAGGAAAGTCTATTTTGCTTACTCGTATTTTTGTTCTTTCTGTTTTTTTCTTCCTGATGTTCCTATATTCCTTCTTTTATCATTTTCTTTGTGTTCAGTGAAATTTATTGTCATTCTTTTATGAAAGGTCTGCTGGCGACATACTCTCATAGTTTTCCTTTATCTGAAGATGTCTTGATTTCCCCTTTTTCCTGAAGGATATTTTCACATTTCACAACTCAGAATTCATAGTTCTTTCCTTTCAGTACTTGGAAAATGTGCCACTTTCTTCTGGCCTTGATAGTTTCTGATGAGAAACCCACTACTCATTTGAATTGCATTTTCTTCTACCGCTAACTGATCCTTTCTCTCTGGCTGCTCTTAGAACTTTTCCTTTGTTTTTGGTTTTCAGAAATTTCACTATGATATTGTGGATTTCTTTGGTTTTATTCTGTTTGAGGCTTGCTCAGCTTCTTGAATATATAACTGTATATGCTTTTCTCCAAATTTGGGAAATTTTCTGCCATTTTTTGGGAAATAATTTTTCAGGCCCACCCCTTTTCTCCTCTCTTTCTGGGACCCTAGTGACATAAATATAAGCTCTTTAGTTATAATCCCACATGCCCCTGAATCCCTTTCCATATTTTTTTAATGTATTTTCTTTCTGTTGTTCACAGTGAATAATTTCACTGATTTTTCTCCTCTATATTTTGCATTTTGCTGTTTGAGACCATCTATTGCATTTTCATTTCTGTTTTTGTATTTTTTAGTAGTAAAATTTCCATTTTGTTTTTTATATCTTTGGTTTTTTTTCTGAAACTTAAATTTTTTTTCATTTGTTTCAAATTTCTTTGTGCTTGTTATTTGGAGCATTTTTTATGACGGCGTCTCTGAAATTCTTGTCAGAGTATTCCAACTTCTGTGTCATTTTGATGTTAGTGTTTATTGTCTTTTCTCACTCAAGTTGAGGTCTTCTCAGATATTGGTATATTTGAATCCTGAGCACTTTAGCTATTATGTTATGAGACTCTAGATATTTGTTAAATCTTGTGTTTTTGCAAGACTCCTCTGACACCATCCCAGCCATGAGTGGGCAAGGTACTTCAATACTGCTGTGTGGGCATTGAAGTTAAGTCTCCTGAGGGGTGTCCACTGCCATTGGGAGTGGGGAGGGGCTCATACTGCTCAGTGAAGATGAAATTCCAGGCTGCTCTACTTTGCCACCATTTTGGAGAGGTTTGGGGGGAAACTTATTCTACCCCAGTGAGAGAGGAAGTTAGGCTCTCCACTCAACCTTTGCTGGTGGGGATGAAGCGGGGGGGTGGGCTGCAGCATTCTCTGTGGTGTTTGGCTAGAGTAGAATGGCTATTATCACATACTTTTCTGTCTTGTGAGGCTGCCCCAATTCTGGTCCTTCGGCTACAGGAAACAGGCTATTTTTGTCTGTACCTACTGGCATTTCCAGGTTGCTACCTTCTCTAGCACCCAGGCTGGGATATATGAGGCCAAAAGAAAACCCAAAAAACTCACCATCATATCATTCTTTGGGTTCTAGGGTCCCTAGCCAGTCTTCCTTTTTCTCTTTACTTTTTAGTCTTATGTTTGTTTTATAATGTCTAGGTTTTCAGGCTGTACTCAGCAGGAGGAATAGGTATAAATATATCTACTCCATCATTGTGAAAGTAGTTCTCTGTCATTTTGGGTTTGTTTTTTGTTTTTTGTCATTTTGTTTTTCATGTATTTCTTCTAGGCAGTTTACTACTCAATTTTAATTTTATCTCATCCCATATCTTTATATTTAGATAAAGAAAGGCAGTTCACTCACAATGATTTCAAATACTGATACAGAGCAATTAATTTCTTCCATTTTGTTTACTATTTTGTACTTCGTAGTGATTGTTTTTCTTTAGTTTGTTGATTAATTAGGTAAAATTTTGTTTCTCTTTCTTGCGCTGTAGTCCCTCTTACTTGGATATTCTATTATGCATCTCCACTGAACTTAGAATGGTTTTTTATCTTAAGTGGTTCATGGCTAATAAGTGCAGTGTTCTATTGCTCTTCTGTGATTCTTCTGAGATCCTGGGGCAGTTTCATCTTGGGACACAGAAGTTGTGGCTTCTCAGTCAGGTTTTTGGGGGAGGTCCACATGCTATGCCTCTCCGAAAGAACATCATAAAGTTAAGTTGCAGAGGCTAGCAGAGGAGGTGAACCATGTTAACTGTAGGGACATCTGAATATAGCTAGATGTCTTCTCTGGGCATGATGTCAATCCTTGTAAGTTAGAGCAATGACAGCACTCAAACCTCACACTATGGTCATCTAATTCTGTTCCATATTAAATGAACCCTCTGGTCACAGCCCAAAGGGATCCTGGAGAGTGCCCTTTGGGTAAGGAACATAATTTCAAAGAAGGCCCTTTGGCCTCAAGCTGGTTCTTCTTAAAAGGTGACACGAGGGCATGACCTAGAATCTCAAAGAATTTCAAGTGTCTGTCTTTTGAGGACAGGCTTCCCTTATCCATCATAATGGTTTGGTGGATGGAGATGGAGTGCCTGGGCCTGGAGCCACCTGGGCTGATAGGACATTGAGTTAATTGTCTCCACTTGGTACTTGTCTGTCATTCCTGCTGTCTTCCAAAGGCCCCTTATATTGAGACCATAGTTGGTGAAGAAAAACAAAGAGTTGTGGCAATTTTTATATTTATTTATTTGTTCTTTATTATTATTTTTTAAATTTTTGATTTGTGGCAATTTCTAATTTTATTTTTTCTGAAGCAGCACCATCTCTAGAAGGCTGTGCCTCACGAGTCCAAGTGTTTACTCAAGTGAGGCCAGATGCAGGAGGTTGAATTAGCTGTGTGTGTACCCCATCTGACTGAACACTTGCTGAATCTTTCTATGCCTCAGTGTCTCCCGGAGGATTTGTTGTCAGCGATCCCTGATTAACTAAGAAATCACATGGAAATGTATCCCAGCTTTGACCAGGGATCCATGAATCTGTCCTATTGGTCTGACACAGTGATCATTTTCCCGTTGGATGCTAACACACAAGACAGTACTACCAAAGTGTGTCTTTAATGCAGTGAATCTGCTTCATCTCCATGGAGTCCTTCTTCCAAATAGAAATATTTCACTTATACATATAAAATTAAGTTGCTGAAGAATTTTAGAATCTTAATGTCTATGGTAGCAGAGCTCTAAGAAACTTGAGAGAGATAAGCCTTCCTATTTCACAGTAGGAAAAATCTCCCAGGAAAATGACTGGCTCAGGGTCTCCTGGCTTCCTGCCCAGAGCACTTTCCCCCAAACCCAGGAGATCACTGGCCTTTTGGTGCTAGATGGCTACTCACAGAGCTTTGATGGGAGATTCTCATATTGGAGGGATGAGAACAAGGCAGTTTCACACCAAGAAAATACCATTTCCTTCTGCCTGGTCCTTCCCCTCTGAGCTCAGTCTCACACTGTGCTTTGTCCATGACCAGAACTTTATCCTTGGAATCATTTTATGGGTTCTAATTCAATGACTCATCATACCATATTTGCTCATTCTTCTTTCTCCCTACCTTCCTTCCACAACTTTTTTTAAAGCTCCCGAGGGCTAGAAATGCAGCAATGAAGAACACAGACCAAACTCCTTTCCTCATGAAGACTTGCGTTCTAATTTTGGAAGACATAGTATAAAGACATAAATGAGGAAAATGTAATGTGTCAGGTGGTAGTGAATGTTAGAGAGAAGAGCAATCAGGGAAAAGAGATAAGGAGAACTGGGGAAGGTGCTCACTGCTCACTATTTGAGCAAAAAACAGAAGGAGGTGAGACAGAAAGTCTGATGGATAGCTGGGTGAAGAGTATACAGGGGAAACAGCCAGCGCCAACCCCTTGAGCTGGGAGCATTCTTGGGATGTCAGCAAGGAGACCACTGTGAGTGGGGCCAAGTGAGCAGTGAGCAGAGTGGTAGGACAGAAGGGAGAGAGGTGATGGGATGGGGTTTGGGGACTGAGTGGCAAGGGCTGGCTGGTCACGTACACCTTACAAGAAAATGTAAGGATTTCAACTTTTATCCTGCATCTAATGAGGAACCATTGAGCGAGGAATGCCATGTGGGTTTTTGTTTTAACAAGTTTACTCTGGCTGCTGTGTGGAGTGTGGAGCAGATGGCCGGAGACAGAAGCAGGGACACCAGTTAGGAAGCTACTGCAGAAATCCAGGGAAAGGTGGTGGTGTCTGGACCAGGGAGGAGGTGAAGATAGGTGATCAGGTGCTGGATGTAGTTTGGAAGTAGAAATGAGAGGTCACGCTGATCCACTATGTGGAGGGTAAAACAGAGGAGTAAAAGATGACTCAGCTGTCTGAGCAAGTGGAAACTCCTGTTAGCAAGTTGTAAAATTCAGGGTACAACTGGTCATTGATACATCTTATTTTAAAAACCTGGATTTATGGCTTTTCTAGAACAACTTGAAGACTTACATCAATGGGTCCAAATACTTGCATGGCAATAATTTGCTGAAGGTGATTGATGTTCTCTTCATGAACGGGGCAAGTGCTTTCCAAATTGCCACTGTTCCCCCCAACCCTTATTGTTATATCCACCTGCTTCACTCATTATATTTCTAAATTGCCTGCCTGATCCTTGTTGTCATTTGATTCTGTAGATTGTGTGTCCCAGGTGCTGTATTAGACACCTCCGTGTGAACTTATACATATACTTACTGTTGAGAACTCTGACTCTCACTTGTGTTTCTAGGGTCGCACAGTAGGAGTGATGTAAAGGTTCTGCCCTTCCCACTTTGCAGGAGCTCCAGTCCCCTTCATCTCTTTCCCCATGGTTCTGGGATACCTGTGCGTTTTCTGGACTGCTGTGTGGCGTCTGTCTTTTCCTGTCTCTCTTGAGCCTGCACATCTCTCCTGGGGCCTGTGATATGTTCCATCGTGTTGATCGGCTGGAATCAGTGTTGCTCACACCTCCCGCATTCAGTCGGGACATGGCCTTTTTGCCAAGTCCCTGAATCATTCTGAGTCGATTTCCATTGTCTTTTCCTTAGGATGAGGAACCAAGATGCTCCTTGATTCTTCTTAGAGACAGTCCTTGACAGTCCTTCTCTGTAGTCCTCCAGATGTACCACGGCTGAATCATGGAACAAACACAGCCCAGGGTGGAGCTGAGACCCTGCTGTATGACTTTTTGTTCTACAAATGGAAAGAATGGAAAATTAACAATGGAAAATAACAAATCCTTACAAGAGCTAATAGATTATAGTTATATACTTTTAACCTCAGTATCTCAGTAAATGAACATTTTTCCACAGTGTTTATCAGAGGTCTAGTTCCATGATATTCCTAGAAAAAGTGCTCCTTCACCAAGTAATTATTATCTGCTACTCAGAGACCTAGAAAGCACATCAGTGTATTTGGAGCTCAGTGAGCCCGGCAGTAAAGATGTCAGTTATCCTGACTTAATCCAGCTTGTCCCTGAATTATGGATTCCTTTCATTTTGGAACACATTTTGGAAACAATGTTTTGTATATTCAGGACAACCTTGGAGAAAACACTTAGGCTTTGAGAGGTGAAGTTTTTTCTCTCCCAGGAGCCAGAATATGTTTGAAAGTATGAAAAATAGCCCACATCTTCCAGCTCCAAACCTGGTTCTTTTGCCAGGATATCATATTATCAGTTCATTCTGAAAAAATTCTGCTCCCTTAACATAATATTCCTATCAGTAACAACTCAATTCAGCAGTGGTTCTCAGGGGGCTGGAGGAATACTTTGAAAAGTTCCCTGATCCTTGTCTAAGAATTGGCATAACTATATTTACAGGTCTACCTGCCTCAAAGTCACCTTACTATTATTACTTGTTACATGTGTTATATGTCGTATAAGTATTAATTACACTTGAATCAATAACTCTTACTTATTTTTTATTTTATTTTTCAGAATGATGTGTGCTTCTTAAAAAGAAATTAGGGAAAAGTTAAAAAAGAATGAAGAACACAACTACTTCAACATAGAAATAACCGTGTTAACATGACGGTGGTAAGTGTGGACACACATGTCCGGGTCCATGTATGCATGCTGTTGGGATAATTCACTGTCTATATTTATGTCACGACTTCCCTTTAGTTTACCATCATGTTGTGAGAATGTTCACCTCTCATTACAGGCTCTTCGAGAACATGTTTTTAATGGCTGCATGATGCTCCCTCTTCTGAAGGTGCCATGTTCTACTTAGTGATTTGTGGCAGTTGTGCGTGGGTTCTCCATGCCATTTCCTCCCCCTGGGCACTTGGGCAATCTGTGTTTCCAGATCTCCTTTGCAGTGTGATTGGACCAACAGGTTGAGTTCTGAACAATAGGATGTGGGCAGAAGTGAGGATGCCACTCCTATGCCTGGCATAGCACTCTAGGCTTATCAGTGATGGCAGACGGCAGGTGGCAGATGGAAACAGCCTCGATCTGAGAGTCACTGCTTGGGGGAAAGCTGCCTGGAGATGCCCAACCTACACCAAACTTTCAGTGAGAAGCAAGCCTTCACTGTGTTTAGCTACTGAAATCTCGACATTTACTTGTTATTGCTATGTAGCTTAATATACATGAATGCATCATTACATTTATGGCACAGTTGAGCTTATTTTCAATTTCTTATTTAAAAAGTAAATCTTCAATGACTATATTAAAGCATATATTTTTGTTTATATCTCTGACTACCATCCTTGAATATATTCTGATTTTTGGAAAATGTGTACCAATATACCCCCCTCCCCCAATACAAACAAAGTTCTGAGTAACCATCAGAACTTGACCTTATCAAAATTGTTTATTACTTAAAAAAACTGTTGGTTTTATAGAGTGAAAATAACATCTCATTGTTTTAATGTTCACATTTCTGGTAAGTTTGAAAGCATCCTTTCCTAAGACCTCTCTGGGAAGAGGGGTGGGTGTTCCTGGATGGTTGAAGGTGCCAGGCAGGAGCATCTCCTCGCCTCTCCAGCTTCCAGCGTCTTCCATCTCCATGAATTCGGACTTCTTTGGTTGAACTCCACCTATGAAGAAAGGTGCCTTTGAATCTGTCTTATAATTAACTGCCTTGTCAGTAGCCTGGATGAGCCTTGCTGTGTCTAGATGGAAATAAAGATACCTGTTCTTCCCATTTTACATCTCTTTGAGAGAAAACAAAGCTCTCTTGGTTTTCTTGGTGATTCAGGAAAGGCATGATGGAGCCCCACTGAAGATACAAGGAACTCTTGGTCTCTTGGGTGGGGTGGACAGATGCATATATCACAATGGACCCCACGATGTGCCAGAAGAGAGCCAACCAAAGTGTTGTAGAAGCACAGAGGAGGGGGCCAGTTCTGCCTGGGGGGCTAGAACATTCAAGCTGGATCGTGAAAGTGATGTTCATGGTGACATCTGAGCTTGATCTCTGGTCTGGGTCCCAGGCTGGGCCTCATCTTCCCTGACTATTCCCATGGCGGCCCTTCTAATGGAGTATACAAGCCAGGTTTTCCTGTGCTGAAAGGTGATCAAATCAGACAAATCGTAAATCTACGGCTGTTGTTTTGTCAGCATGTATATTTTTATAGAAAGAAGCAAATCTCTGCTGAGCCAGCCAGATAATCATCTCTGCTTTTCCTTACGTGTTCAGAGCTATGAAAGAACGCCTTGGGCGGAGACCTGGTTTTAATCACCTTTGATTAACACAGAAGCTTTTGAAGGCGAAGGTGCTTTCTGTAAACTGTGGCAGGGTCCCAAGGCAGTAACATTTCAGACCTTTTCTCAGGATGTGAAATGTCTAGAGCAGGGCCAAGGTATCAAGCCCATGGAGACAATCTACTGCATGGGGAGTTACTTTAATGCCTCTGACTCATTCCTCCAAGAAGTTTTTTGGTCTTATTATTATTATTTTTTTTCATTCTTGAAAAATTGCAGGCCATGCAAAGCCATAGACTTCTGGGTCCAAGGAATTTGCTTTTATTTAGTACAAGAGGAAAGCTTTTAGGAGGGATTTAGGGAAGCCAGAGAAAGTGCTGGGAATGGTCCCAGAAATGATTAAGAGGCTGGAAAGATCAAGCCTAGAAAAAAAACAAAAGGGTTCAGGGGACTTCACTGGGGACAGTGGGGAAAGTCACTCACTGCCCTCAAGAAAACTCAGAGTTAAAACACAAATCGTGGTCCCCCTGCCCAGAGGCTTTGTTAGGAGTTGCCTGGTTGGTTGGGATGTAGGAAACCTGGGGCATGCAGGCAGGATGTAAGGATGACTCTTGCAGGGCTTTAAGCTAAGCTGATAATCCACGCTTTGACCTGGCTTATGTATTAACCATTTTAGAGGCAATGTAGGTAAACTGATACCTGACTTCTGGAGACAAGTCTTTGAGGAGCACAGAAAGGATGAGAAGGAACTAGCATATTGATTTGATATGTTGCTTCCAGAAGCTGTAACTTGGAGCATAAATCTCTGTTTGCAAAGGCCTTGAGTTAACACTGAATGAAATAGGCTCTTGGAGCCTGGACTGGCTAAGAAAGTCATGGTGAATATATTCTCTCCATTCCTTCTCAAGTTCAGGCAGTATCAGGCATACGTCCCCTGAATGAGCTTCCAATGCTTCTCTCATTTCAGAGTAAGAGGTTTCCCTTGGAAAATGCAGCCATGGCTAAGAGTTTGTCTTTGGCTTGGGCTTCCCAGAGACCTCAAGCTCCTGATGCTCCTCAGGCAGGGGGTCCTGATTAGGAATTTTGGCTCTCTGATTTGCCTTCCATTGATTCACTTTGCTGAGCCCAGGGGATTCTGCAGCATCAACCCACTCAAGATTGTCCAGGAGAGCCCATTTGCAACTTTTCCCACACAGCAAAGAGCTTCCCTTTAAAACAAAACGTGTCAGAGTCCTCCCCACCGGTGAGAAGTAGGAGAAAATATTCAAAGACAGGAGTCCATGAACATCATCAAGAACCTAAAACCATCTGTGTTCCATGTAGTGTATAGTCTTCTCAGGATCATTTAGTCTCAAAAGTATCACTTTCAGAAGGAGCTAAAAGAGAAAGCAGAACCTGCCCTCCCCCTCCACACACACACAATGGATGGTCTCCCTGGATGTTGTTCTGAAGGCTGGGAGAGCTCCCCCAAGTCTCTCTATGACCTTCACACTGCTTCTTATTCAGTTGTATTTATTTATCTTCCCAAGATTCTGGAAATCAAAGTCACCTGGATTGAGACGTAGCACCCCACTTTCAAATATGTGATTCAATGGCATTTGCAGGCCGGTTTCTGTGTTTGATGGACGTGTCCAGCCAGCAGATGTCCAGCCCTCAGAAGCGTTGAAGGTAGGGCAAGTGTTCTACAAGGTTATGGTCTGTGACAATAAGAGCTTCAAGCCAATAGCAGGTGTGTCAAAGTTCGCCCGCAGACACTTGGAGATTCTGGCCCACTGGGCCTCCAGGTACCTGACCTGCCCGTGGGCCCGGCAGCATTGCCTAGGTATATTTGCTCACCCACATTCCTCTGGCTTCTGGCTTCTCTGCACATTCCCTGACCCTGGGCCTGCAGGCTGCCTATTTGTCCTCTCCGACCATTCAAGGTTATGCTCTCAATGGTAACATTTTAAAATCTATTTAATGTATTTTCTTTTAGAGAGAGGGGGCAGGTTCAGAGAGAGGGAGAGAGAGAACCCTAAGCATGTTCCACGCCCAGGGCGGAGTACAAAATGGGGCTGGATCTCAGGACCCTGAGATCATGACCTGAGCCGAAATCAAGAGTCGGATGCTTAATGGACCGGGCCACCCAGGTGCCCTATTTTATGTGCTTTTCTATATAAAGTAATATGATCACATCATACAATGTTTTGGAAAATAGAAGCAAGATTGACATAATCACTCCAAATCTCAGTGCCATGTATAAACACCATCATCGCTTATTCCAGGAATTTTTCTTGTAATTGTTCTTACGTCAAAGAATTATTTTTATGTCCTTGATTTTATTTAATATTAGACTATGTTTTCTATGTTGCTCTATAGTTTTGTTGAGCACCACTTTTAATTACTTCATAATATTCCATAGAACTGTGTGTCATTATTTACTTAGCCTTTCCAGTGAGTTATGAGAAATACTGCTGTGATGAACAGCATATGTGTAGTTAATTTTTTCATATTTAGGTTAGGTATTAGGAGTGGTACAAATATTTGTATCCGCTTTAGTATATACTGGCAAATTGCTTCGCAAGAAGATTGTACCAATTACAACGCTACCAGGAAATATACATATACAAAGCTCATAGCCAGTTCTGGGTTTGTTTATGAATTAATTTATTTACTAAGTGAATTTAGGTAGTGAAAAATGGCACATCCAGTGTCTGTAACATTTGAAAGCCACTCCCAGCATGACATCTGGAAAGTCTGAAACAAAATCGGACAGTGGACCATTTATTGATATTGTCGCTGTGCTGAGCTGCATCTTTCATGGTGGGGAGA
Source organism: Neomonachus schauinslandi (assembly GCF_002201575.2). Classification (NCBI taxonomy): domain Eukaryota; kingdom Metazoa; phylum Chordata; class Mammalia; order Carnivora; family Phocidae; genus Neomonachus; species Neomonachus schauinslandi. Next base: position 116,076,396 of record NC_058408.1, read on the forward strand.
GTATCTGCCATTGACCAACAGCTCATTCACCTCTCTGCCTATTCAGCTGTCTGCCCTCACTCCCGCCTATCTTCCGTATCTATCATGCTTCGCAAAGGATTGAATATATAGCATAACAAAACAATGCGCATTACCCATAAGCATGCTGATGAAATGGGAAAATAAAGATGGGAAGGTCAGGAGGAGTTAGAGCCTTCATGGTCCGCAGACCTCCAGGGATGACTGCAAAGGTGGTGCCAAGTCCCTAGTGGCCAAAGAGAGGAGACAACCACAGCTAGTTACATCAGGGTCCATGAGGCAAAGTGAAGCCGTCTGCTTAGGGAAAGTACAATGATGCTGGGTACAAATCAGGAAAGACTTTCTCTGTGATGCCAGTGCTGAGGCTGCCCATCAGCCCATGCAGAGCACCTCTTGGAGGCTGCTTCCTGTGAGCCCACTGTGTGCCCTAATGTCCAGCCCAATGCTCAGGTCACTAACCCGGTGCCTCACAGGGTCTTTTGCTAGAGGAGAACATACCATAAGGACGGAACCAGCTGGGGGCTCTCAGCTGGTTTGGCTCAATCTAGGAATCTTTTGGAGTATTTGGAGAAATGGATAAACAAGAGCCTCTAAATTCTCCATAAACTTTGCTTTTCCCTGCCACATTTTGATCAAGTCCAAGAGGTAGTGAAGTTATGACAGTGGATTAGCCAAGCCCCTAATACAGTAAGTCCCTCTGGTTGGTTGGTAAAAGCTTGGGAACTAAGCAGCCTTTGTGTGGGCACATTGCGTATCTTCTTGTCAACATCAACAGCACGCATGATGGTCCTTGAAGGGAAAAAAGGTCTCTGTCTCTGCTCAAAAGTAAGTCAAGGGAGAAAGCATAGGGAGGGTCAAGGTTCTCCTCAAAGGAAGTGAGAAAAAATGGGGACAAGGACTTAGGTGAAAGTGTCAGCCCACATCAGTGGTTGTCCAGGTGTGGTCCCTAGGCCCGCAGCATCAGGATCACTGATGATCATTGGTGATCCTTAGAAATGAAGACTGAGAGTCAGAAATCCTGCAGGTGAGCCCAACACTCTGTGTTTTACTAAGACCTCCATGATTCTGAAGCTGGCTAAATTTAAGAACCACCAGCCTAGGTACTGAGGAAGGATTGATTAACTTGGAACCTGGTGAGCTGGTGGAGGGAGCACAGTGGAACAAACAGAACAGGGAACGTAGAGACCTGCCCTCCACGTTCCATGCTAGCTCTGATGGGAATTCATGGTGTAACCTTAAGTAAGTTGATGCAGCTGGCTCATGAAAAATGGGTCTACCAACCTCTGCTTTCCTACTCCATGTTGTGGCAAGAAATGAGAAAAGCCTTTGGAGACTATACAATATTATCTAGATATGATTTATGTTTAAAGTAAGTGTTTAAAACTATTTAGAATCAAACTGACAAAACCACATTTTGTTTCTTTTAAAAGGACACTGTACTCAGAAACACTCAATAAAAATTTATGAAAAAACAGTGGATGAAGTGAATAGATCAATAAAAGTGTGTGAAGCTGGATGCCACATCATGGCACGAGGTTTCCCTCCAATGCTGCAGGTGGGTGACAGGTGTTGGTGACAGCTGTACCTGCAGAGGCAGCGAGGAAAGCAGGTGGCAAGTTGAGAGCTGTGGCCTGTAGAAGCGGGTGGGCCAGGCCGCCATTCCCAAGAGAGGGTGCTGGAAGGTGAACAAAGCTGGGGGGAGGGCGACGTTGCCTTCAATCTTGGAAATGCTGATTTGAGAGCTCCTTGGGGAAGCATCAAGACAGTGGTGGGATCTCCAAATCCAGAGCTGAGGGTAGGGGTCTGGATGGAAGTATACATCTATGTGTCATTTGACTGTGGAGGATACATGACACTGTGTGGCTGGATGGTGTCCCTCATGACAAGACTGCGGAGTGAGAAGAGAAAGCACAAGGAGCTCCCCTTGAGCAGTGCCCAGGTCGACTCGGGGGCAGGGGAGGCCGAGCCTGTACAGCAGGAAGAAGATAGAGGACGGGGAGGAAGACGGAAGGCCAAGGACCTTGGCAGTCCTTGAAAGTGACCGTGGTTTCAATGTCATCCTTTCCAAGGTGCCCGCCCTGACCACTGTGCTGCCCGTCACCATCCACATGCGGCTTTTGGCCTCCTGAACTATGCCTCCTGCCCGCCATGCCAGGTTCTCAGTTTTGTACCACTCTGTTGTAACTAGGATGTAAATTCCACAAAGTTGGAGGATTTTGTCTTTTTAAATCCATGCGTTCTAGAAGGCTGGGGCACAGCAGGTGCTGGATGCGGGAAGGAAGGGCAGCGTGAATGAGGCCCCAGCCAAACTGGAATGAGTCTCCCAGTGAGTAGGAGATGAGGAGACAGAGACCGAGACACAGAAAGAATAGACGCCCTGTGAGACGTTCGACTGTGGGAACAGGAAAACTGAGAGAGGTAAATGGAGGGTTTGGGAGTGCTTGAAGGAGCGGTTCTGGTTGCAGTTTGTTTAGGGCTAGATGTGAGAGTATCCCAAAGTCAATGAACTGGAAGGATTCAGTTGAGAGGAAGAAGTTTGAGTTAAGAGAGAGAAAGGATAAGTATCAAGGTATTGTTTCTGAGAAGATGTAGGGGAGAGGGCTTGAAACTGGAGGGGAGACCTGAGGAGGCAGGGGGGGTGGTGTGTGTCCACAGATGGACACAGAGGCTGGAAAGCCCATTGGTATAGATAAGGAAGATATCAGTGTTTTCTTCCAGGGGCTTCTGTGTTCTTGCTGAGCAGGGGAAGAGGGTTGCATTCTGGAGCAGGGGGAGAGGGGGCTTTCAGAGGACTGAGGCATCTGGTCTGCACAATCGCTGAGAGGAAAGTAAGCGCCTGGCTGGGGGAGGGCCAGGTGAGCTCAACCTTCTCACAGAAGTGGCCTGTCCATAGGCACTGATGGTTCTCGGGATTTTGCAGAAGACAAAGAGGCAATAGCTCTGGGGCTTGGTCTTCGCATGACAGAAAAATATTCAGAAGACTATAGTACACATGGGTCATGCATGATACACCATAATATCTCACAGCATGTTGCCGTGTCGTCTCTCTCCCATCCTGTGCTTCCTGGCTACCAGTCACATGTCTTCTGACTCAGTAGGGCCATCTTTGGACATGCCCTGCTTCTGCCAAGCTTGGTGCCCATGGCTCCTTCCAATTTCCTTCCTCCTGCTCTCTGTGTCTGTAGCTTTGACCAACGGTGCTCCCTAAAGTCCTGCCCCTACCCTCCCTTCCTAGTCACATGGAGTGTGAGCACCTGGACCGGTGACCAGACCCCCCCCCGCCCAGTTCTGCTTTGCCTCCGGTTGGTCTGGTAGGGAGTTACTTCAGTCCATGAAAAGTTAACCAGGTTATTTTGAAAATTAAGAATTTTGATGAGATATTTTGAAGAAATATAAGACGGGTGGAAGCTGGGAAAGAAATAAGGATGGGGGATATTGTGTGGGGTAATGAAGTGAGAATCAGGAACAGTATAAGCCTTTACCAGTGTGAAGGATGGTATTTTAAGATTGTGTCCCCCGCAAAAGATGTGTTAGAGGCCTAACCTCAGGTACCTCAGAATGTGGCCTTATGTGGAAACAGAATTTTTACAGATGTAATCAAGTTAAAATGAGGTCATGAGTGTGGGTCTTAATCTGAAAGGACTAGTGTCTTTATAAGAAGAGGAGACTTGTAAGTAAGTAAGTAAGCTCAAGACCATGTGAAGACACAGGAAGAGACCACCCTCTACTAGAGGACTGCAACAGACCTTTTCTTCACAACCCTCAGGAGAAACCCACCCTGCCTACATCTTGATTCTAGACTCTTTGCTTCCTGAACTGTAAGACAAGAAACTTCTGTTGCTTAAGCCTCCAGTCTGTGGTACTTTGTTACCGTGATCCAAAGCTACAGAGAGGGTCCTCAAGGATATGGTGAACACTAACAAAAATGCTGACTCCCTTCCCCTCGTTTCTCAGGGAATACTCTGACGGAGTTGAATCATCTTAGCAGGATTCAAATTTGAATTGCTTCGTCCTGGACATCACCAATAGGAGTCTCTTCTTCAGCTGCTTTGAAAATGAACCTTTCTCATCCCCAAATGAAAGAGTTCACACTGGTAACGCTGGGCCGAGGGTGGAGGGTAAGTTGGGGCTGAACTGAATGAGACCATGTCGGTCAAGGTGCTGCGGTTTCTGGCCAGACAGGGCTGAGAAGGTCTGGCGTGGCTCATGGTGCACGTGCCTGAGATGTGAGGAAGGAAGTCTGCTTTGAAGTCAGACAGCTGGTCCTTGGTTCTGCAGGACATGACTCTGGAAGAGGAAACACTTCCAAGGATCTGGAAGGTTCAACATTATAAGGAATTGCCTTGTTCGTGAGAAGCCAGAGCAACACCAGTCCCGATATTTAAAATGCCTTCTCTTGGGATGGAAGGTGAATGCATGGTCACAATGAACATATGACAGGGAGAGTAGACACCTCTGCTCAATACCTCCCAAATGTCAGGTCCTGGCATGGATAATCTCGCTTAATACTTGTCAACAACCCTTTGAGTTCAGTAAATTGTCTTTGTGTTAAACAAAAATTGGGCTAGAGGACCAAGGAGTTGTTCGAGGTCTTGCAGACACAACGCAGTGCAGATATGCTTGGAGCACAAGCTTCTCCGGCTCTAAACCTGCGTTTGTAGGTCAGATGGACCCCGCCATTGGTGGGGGGAACCACACCTGGGAGAACCACTGAGAGTAAGATGCTGTGGCGAAGGTTTGTTTCTGATGCCAGGAAGCAAGAGTGAGAGCTTCTCTGAGCAACAGGGGTCATGTTATCATACACAAAAGATGGGTCTAGAGAAGGCATGTGCATGCATGTGTGCATGCGTGAGTGTGTGCATGCCTCTGCGTGTGTGTGTGTGTGTGTGTGTGTGTATGTCAGGGGGAGGTGTCAAGTAAGAAGGTAGAAGTAGGATCCTACACAAGAAAACTGGATGGCTGTAAGGCTGGATGCTAAGAGAAATAAGAGAATGGGCAGCTGGCTGAGAGGCATGGTGACGGCGCCAGAGTCTGGCAATTCAAGGCTGGACAAAAAAAAAAGAGCTTCTGAGACTCCCTCCCACGCAAGTCTGTGAGGTGGGTGACCCTCCATAATGGGGTGGGCAATATTGAACCTTTTGTAATCTGAGGCTGTAATCAACGTTAAGGATGTCAAAACATGTTTTCCATTTTTGTTTTTGCCGATGTTTTAGTGACGTTTTGCCTAAGAATTCCAAGGAAAGTATAGGCCAGTTGCTGGAGGTTAAAAGGGCGATTTTGCTGGATGAAGGACAGAAAGCAGAACTCCTCACCTCCTGTAATGCTCCTCCTTCTTTGTCAGGAGACATTAGACCAGAAAGAACTGGAGGAATTAAGCTGAAGCTCAAGCTGGTGGAACTTTTGTTCGGGGGCTCAGTACTGTCCTACTTGAATGCTCATCACTGGGCTCAGGGGTCCTGGGGACTTGGAGTCCACGGTCACCCTGTTCCTGCTCTCTGGACATGGAGGAGGGCAGTGTTCTCTGTCATCCCATCTGGGACGCACACCCAAGCTACATTCCACGCTGGATCACGGGGCACTGTGGACATGGAGGCCTTTCAGAGTATTAGATAACCAGTAATTACCGCAAAGTACCGGCTTTTCTCTAAACAGCTCTTTCACTGTGAAAAGAACCAGATGCCCAAGGCTTTTTTGTACTGCACACGATTAGGCATTTCTAGAATTCTCTTGATTAGACTAATTCATTTTTTTCTGGAAGTATAGTGGACCTGTTCAGCCTTACCTGAATTCCCTCTTCAGCCTTGTGGGCTTCTCATCAGTTCCCCGGGGGAGGCTAGTTCTTCCATTGGCTGACCTTACAATAGGATGGTTGGATGCCATCCTCTCAGTTACCCCCCGCCCCACCCCTACCCCAGCTTCCTTAGTGCTAGAAGTTCACTCATTTATTCATTGATTCAATCACAAATGTTCATGGAAGGATTCACTGTGGTCTGGTGTTCCAGTATTTTCGGCTTGAAAACCCTACAACAGAAGGTGCAGTTCCTTCTTTAATCAAGGAACTTGAGTTTTTACTTTGTCCTTACTAAGTTCTTACATGGGGCATCATTTATCTTCTCTGAATGATGGGATGGTGGGAAGGTTGTTACAGAGCTATCATAAGAAAAATAAGTAAGGGGATGTCTGGGTGGCTTAGTCAGTTAAGGATCTGCCTTCAGCTCAGGTCATGATCCCAGGGTCCTGGGATCGAGTCCCGCATCAGGCTCCCTGCTCGGTGGGAAGCCGGCTTCTCCCTCTGCCTGCCGCTCTCCCTGCCTGTGCTCTCTGTCTCTCTCTCTCTCTGACAAATAATAAATAAAATCTTAAAAAAAAAAAGAAAAAGAAAAAGAAATAAGACTTATATAAGAAAATTCATGGGGAATTTGCAAAGACGAAATCAACTATACAAACAGAGGTTTAAGCTACTATTGCAATTATATTTTTCAGGATAAAAAAAATAATACCATGGGGGGGAAACATGTCTGTTAAGAGCCCCAGAAAGCGGAGATGGGAGAATGACGAGCTTTTTTGCATGAACCAAGCTGGTCTTGGTCCACACATTCAGTCTGGACCAGATAGGGCAAACTGCTGACATCATGACGCGTCTTAACTTTCTGCTGAACTTAAATCTACTCCATGAGATGAAATGATTATCCTCTACTAACTAAAATGGAAACAGAAATGGCATTTATTCATAGAAACAAACTTGTGAAAGAAATATGATGAGTCTCTCTCTCAGATAAATAAATAAATCTTAAAAAAAAAAGAAAAGAAATATGATGAGCGGGTTATTTACATTGGCCTTCAATTACTGGCTGCAGACTCCAAAGCCACTCCCACCTAGGGAGTGAGACCCAGCATCAGAAACGTCACATTTACCAACTTTGCAATTTTCCTAAGGTCCTGGCCCCTGCGTGGGCATTCTTTCTAATGCTCCCAGGAACCACATCAGGTTGGTTTCACAAGGACACTTACAAATTTCATCCATCAAGCAGAGTTAGAGGCAGGCAATTTATTGAGCCCAGTTCAAAGGTTGTGAAAGAATCTTTCAGATTTGGGTGCCTTCCATGTCTTTTAAATAAGTTGAACATATCCTTTGGTTCTAAGGAAAACAGCTTGTAAAATGTTTGGGAGCTCTGGGGACATCAAACAGCTCTTGGAGGAGTGCGTTTTAAGGGTTTACTTGTAAAAGAATCAGTAAAAGAAAAGCAAAAACACATGGTTGAAATGCCTCTCAAAAATACGAGGTATTTTTGTAGGCGTCTTTTCTTTTTCCTGAGGGTTTCAACACATCTTTGAGTGCTTATCCCAGAAATCCTCAAAATAACCCTCAGCTAGACTGACAGCCAAAGAGATGGCTGTACGGTAACGTTGTCTTTGTTTGGGCCTGGGGCCTGAGTGCTAGCAGACCCTGGGCTCATCAAGAAATGGGGTGGGGAGAAGGGACAAGAATGTCTGTGAAGAAGTGAGCAATTAGGGTGCAGAGGCAGCTAGTTTAGGGGTTCAAGGCTCACAAGCTTACAAACTCCAAGCAGGAGACATGAAGGCTTGAACTCAATCTTGAGAATTAAGAATGGAGGGTTGCATGGGCTGCTATAGAGCTCTTGCTTGCCAGGGCTTTCAAATTCAACCAAAACAACATGCTGGCTAAAGAAGGCAGGTCTGTGGGAAGTAGCTGCCACCAGCCTCACATCCTGCTTCAGACTCACTTCCTTGGCTGTGGATTAGAACAAGAGAGGGAGAGCGACTTCCGAAAAGGCAACAGGTACTTAATACAGTCCTGGGCCTCTTGCATTGTGTTCCATCTGAGTGCACAGGCTGGGAGGGGCCTACAGAACATGGGTGAGGATACACCTGGGTCAAGGTCACATGACTTTGGGCCAAAGACATCACCTTATTTGTGTGAGATTTCTCAACTGTAAGACAGGGGCAATAGGCACTACTTCGCTGACTTATGAGGATGGGCTATTAAGATGGCACGAATTGTGACTGTAACAATTTTTCCTCTCAGACATGACTTTCACAAATGGTTATTGAGTGCCTACTGCATGGCCTGAATTGGGGATGTGGTGGTGAGTCAACGCAGATGCTGTTTCTTCCCTCTAACAACTTGGCGGAGTCGAGGGGGAAGGACTGTTGTTTTTGAAGTGACTCCACAAGCCGGCATGGCCAGAGAGAGTGAGGCTGTGTGTGGAACATTTGGAGCCTCGGACCCATGGAGAACTGAGGAGCAAGGCAGGGTGAGGATGGGGGTGAAGTCACAGGGAACTAAGGATGTGATAGGAGCTTTGCTAATTTCTGATCCCATGACTTTGACCCAGGAGCATCTGCAGGATGCTTGGAGCTGCCCTGCCTCTGTTCTTAGCTCCTTTATGCTGTGCTTCTGCCCACCCACCCGCTGCTCTGGTCACAGGGTCCCATCCTGTTTCATGACACTCCTGGGGACTCCTGCCAGATCCCTCCCCTCTGGCTCAGCCGTAAGCCCTTGTCCAGATTTCACATTTCCCTCTCTGGCTCCACCTGCCACTGCATAGTCCTAGCCTGTGCCTTGTCTGTCCCAGTCCTTGCGGCTGAGACCACATCCTAGCATCACCTGTGATTCTGTCCCTTCCCTTCTCCTCACTGGGAAATGATACCTGGAAGCCTAACACTCGTTTGGGCAAGAGCCTCGTTTGCATGCAACAGAAACAGACTTTGGCTGATCATATCAAGGAAAGGGGTTTGTTGAAAGGCTGTTGGGCAATGGGAAGGCCATGGAACAGTGTTTAGACAATGGTCAGGCTCAAGAGAAGCTGAGCCATAGGCAGGATGACTGTCCAAATCACAGCCAGAGCTGGTCTAGTGTGACCCCTGTGGCCACACCTCCTCCATCTAGAGGGATAGCGCAGCGCTGACCATGCTCACAGGGGCTGAACTCTCTCCTGCTGCCCCCAGGACCCCAGCCTTTTGGCACCAGGGCAAGTCAGCATGGATTCCTTGTCAAGCCCACGGGAAGGCATCAGAAGTTTCTACTTTCAGAATAGGATGCAGATGCTGCAAGACTGGCCGAGTCCTAGCTCCAAAAGCATGGAGAAGAGACAACTCAGGCCAGATCCTGAGTTAGTCTAGAGATTGACCAGGTGATGAGGAGTGAGCTGGAGGGGGAAGGAGAATGATGTCCAGCTTCCAGCTTGGATCACGGAGTGATGCTGGTAGCATTAGTTGATATGGACAGAAGGGGACCAGGCTCAAGGTAGTCACGGGCAAAATAGACATGAGATACTTGTGGGATAATAAACAGGTTGTGGAATTTACACCACACTTGGCACATCACAGATGCTCAGTAAATACTTGCCAAATGAATATATTGACCTGAAGGCTATAGGAAAGATAGGGAGTATAGCTAATGAATAGCCAGGGGCTTATGCAGGAGAGAGACAAAAGAGGTTTCCTCTCTGCCATCCCCACCAGCACAAATGGCTCTCTCTCAAGCCAATTGTTCAACAGAGTTCGTGCTAACATGTCCTACAATCCCCTTTGGAAGCCCTGGGCTCTTCTTAGCTCCCTGGGGTCATGGCTTGGCTTTTCACCCCAAGTGTTACAGTTCCTCTGTGGTAACAAGTTCCTGGGCCCTCCGTCCTTTCTCCTTTCCCTGTTGAACTATTTGGTCACCACTTTCCCGGTACTATTCCTACTGCTGCTTCCCGAATTTTCCATGGGGTTCCACTAACACAAGAAAAGAAGGAGCTCATGTAGGCTTTTGGGAGACAGCAGGTTGGCACACATTAAATTTCTTTGAAGCTTCCTGCCCTATTTAAAAAATAATCGTGTGACTATGGTTTATATTCTACTCTGTATGATAATTTGTTTTAAAGTAAAAGGCCAAGACTTTACCTTTTTTTTTTTTTTTTTTTTACCACTGAAGAACATTGACATTCCTGAGTCATGTGTGTTCTGTAGCTCCAGCCCCAGCTGCAGCATGGGAGGAGGTGGCGGCAGCTCTCCCCTTGACCCCCCTGCGCCCTGCAGATAGGACAGTGCACCAGTCCCCTGTTTTCATCTTCTGTGATGCCTCCCACTCGGGACGCGCCAAGTACACAGATGTTTATGAGGCTGTTGTATTTAGACAGGGCCAAAGAAGCAGATCTATGTGGCACAAACATCAGAACTCGAAGGGATCTTAGTGGTTTCCTAACCTCAGGAATGGAAGATGCGTGCGCCTTGGATCTTCTGTGCCCGAAGCGGATGAGCTCTGTCACTAACCCAGCCCCCTGCCCTTAGCGCCTTAGAGCCCTTCCCCACACAGCATTCTGGGGAGGGAGGGCCACGTGCACAGAATTAACCTACTTGTTAGCCTCCAGATGGTCGAGCCCTCACCATTTTACCGAGAGAGATAGGGAGGCCGAGGGAAGCTGGGATTTCCAAGGGCTTCCTGCTGCAGCGTCCAGACAGGAGCCTGGTCTCCTGATGTCCAATTTAGTCCAGTCTGAACTGTACAGCTCAAGGGAGGGGCATGCCTCGGGCCAGGGATCAGCCTTCCCTCCCTGTCAAACCCTCTTAAGTGGCTCTAACAGGGTCCTCTGTGTAGAATTCAAGGTGAAATGATTGAAGTCTCTAGCTGAAAAGCTGAACACATGAAACAGCCATAAATTGCTTAATGGACTGAAAGAATGCTATTCTGTTCATTAAGGGAAAGGAGATGGGACTTCATGCTACTTTATAGTAACTGATAATGTTCATCGGGACCCTACCCTTCTTCATCATAAATGAAATCTAGAATAAGTTCCCATAGCTGAGACTCAGGGAGGCAACAGGGAATAGTGGAAAGAACACTGGCTCTGGAGAAAGTCATATCCGGTTGCATCCTTGCTCCAGCACCGACAAGCTGAGTGACCTTGGACAAGTTACCTAACCTTTCTGAACTCAGTGTCTGTCATCTATAAAATGGGAATAATATCTACCTCAGAGAAATAGTGTGATCATTAAACAAAATAATACGTAAAATGCCTGGGATCTAAAGGACATCTGACTAAGAGCCTGTGATTGTCTCATTCTTTTTTCAAGAGAATCTGTTTTTCTAGAACACTGGCACTTGGGTCTAAGCACACCTGTGCATTCTAGATCACTTAGCAGGCTATCCCCGGGTACTCATGAACTACAATAAAGAGTCTACACATGCTAGAGATGCTGGTATAAGACAAAACGAGCTGTGTATTTTTTAATTGAAATAGGTCAGTGAGAGGAAAATGATATGAAACAAATGTGCAAAGAATGCGGGAAACGGAGAGAAGTTCAGCTTGGAAAGGAAGGCGGAATGCAGTGTTGCCGAGGGGAGGGCCGGGCAGCCACCATGGGCTCCAGCGACTGGCTCCTACCTCTGGGAAGCACAGTAGCTGCTCCATGCCAAGCCCACCCGGGTCTCCAGCCTCTGCGAAGGTGACAAGCCATCTCTTGATCTTTTGAATGTCTACAGTGAGGGGCAACGTGAAGGGGACAGGAAAGCAGCCTCAGGGACCAGGTTATGTGGCCAAGGGCGAAACGGTGGCTTGGATGGCACTTGTGGGCTACCTGCCCAGGCCAGAGAGCCACCTGCCAGGGTGTTGGGCCTCCTCATAGGAAAGAGAACAGGAGCATCTCTTGGGAAGCATGCTATTTTATGCTGCCCATGTTTTCTTTTCTGGGTTTAATATATTCTCAGTGAAAATCCTAGTCATGTCTGTGGAATGAAGCCAACAGAGAGTCTCTGCTATCAAGAGCCCAAAAAGAAAAAAAGAAAGAGGTATCCCATATGCAGTGGACAGAAGCAATGGGCTGTAGGCAGGGTTCCAAGGAGAAGAAAGATTCAGGATGCAAATGAGCAATTCCTGATAAGTGTCTTCAGCAAGACCTCCCTTTACTCTGGAGCACGTCTTCCCTGACTGTTAGGGGCACAGAGTTTGGATTTTAAAGAAGAGATGGTTCCTTTACAGTTTCTCTCCTGCATTTGCTCCTCACACCCCTCTGGCTATTTATGTATATATACACATTTAAATGTGCATGTGTTTCAGTTCATCATTTTTTCTATTATTTAATCCAGAAGTATTAACCAGAGAATACCCAAGGAGCCGTGGGCTCCTTGGTTTTGCACTGTGTTATCACAGTAAGAAAGTATCTGCAAACAAGTTACACATTTAATGATAAGAAACTTTCCATGAATAATGGCAGTCACATGAGTTTGATGAACTATTATGTATCAATTAAAATAAAAAATTGGGGTACATATACCCATATGTGTATCTGTATCTTCATCTCTACCTACATGTCCATTTACATTTATTTCTAATCCATCTAAATCCAGAACAAAATCCAGAAAATACACACCGATGTTATCTCTATATTGGCACTCTAGTGGTGATTTTTATTTTTGTATTTCTCATTTATTTTCCAAATTTTCAACAATGAGTGCATTCAAAATGAAAATAGCTTATTTTTCTAATTATAAATGTAATAAATACTCTGAAGTCTCAAATAATTGAAACACTCAAAGTGAAATCACTTGCAATTTCAGTACATTTGTTAGTGGGATTTTATTTCTTTCTGGTTTGCTTTCATTGTACTCATAGGTATATGAATGAGATGTATTTATAAATGCAAACCCATACAGATACCTATAATGTAAGGAGTTCAGTATTTGCAGGATTTTTCAATTGCTTTTGTTTATCTCATTTGTTGAAGAATCCCAGATATCATTCTCTGAATAAATGTTGATTGTATTCATTGTTGTTGCATCCCAAGTGATGCATTCTTCACATTCATTTGCCCAAGCTTTTAGTTTCCTGGAAGTAGAATAATATGTTAAAAGAAGTGGAGATTTTAAGGCCTTTTATGGCTTTTTAAGGTTACTTTCCAGAAAGATTATACCAACTTATACTCCTTCTATCAGGGTTTAGGGCTGTCTCAATATGCCATCATTTATATTTTTGTTAATTTAACCATTGAAAATATTGTCTCTTTGGTCTTAATTGGCACTCACAGGAAACTTTCAGTCCAAAGCCAGGCATGAAGGAGCAGTGGAGCCTCTTCTGAAAAGGGAAAAAGTTATTAATTCAAATGATGAGCATTTCAAGCTTTCCTATGTGTACACGATCAACAACAAAAAGTAGAGAGCTGAAATAATCATAGCTTAAGTGTATATAAGAAACAGATTTTGTACTGTCATCCAATTCCAGTGGAGAGTCATGCCTTATCTCTCATCTCTTTATTTATGGCATTTTTTTTTTTTGCCAGTTGGAAATGAGCTACAAATATTCAATTAGAATAAATTTTTGGCACTATTTTTGTCTTTTCATTATGCATGCCCCAAGTATTTACTTCTGACTACAGACTTACTTTGTAAACATCTCTCTTATCTTTGCATCTACACACACATGTTGATTTTGCAATTACAACTAGAAATAGTTTGGGTTTTTTCCTTTTACAGAAATGCACTAAGAGAGTCAAATGTAGTATACGCAGAAGGGATATATAGATAAATTGTGCACCAGCGGTGTGTATGTGTGCGTCCATGTATATACTTAGGGTGGAGACACAGGGAAGGACAAGGCCAAACAGGAAATCTGGGACGTTTACCAAACCCTCTGAAATGGCATCCCGTTGTCCAGACTTAGATTTGTAAGGCGGTCATGGTAGCCCTGGGAAGCTGACTGATGTTTACAGCATTCCCGTGGGGGTTGGCAAATGTTATTCTTCTAAAGTTAGAGCTTGGTCTGCACCAAGAGCCCTCACCTGGAGGTGGGAGGGACATGGATTGCCCCATCTTCTGATTCCCAACCCCTGTTCTCCCCCTTCCAAACTGCTGCCTTGCCCTTCACTGGTCCCAATTCCTCTTCCTCCCATGCTCCATATCTGAGACACTAATGGAATTTGGAGGTACAAACCAGGAAAAGTGGGTCTGGCCCTTTCCTGTATCCCACTCTGGTGCCTTCCTATGGTTTGTGCCCCTGGGTCCGTGAAACTGTTGGACCATGGCCCTTCTGGTCATAATTCCCTTGCCTCCCTCACCTGCGAGGAGCCCACCAGAGCACAGAGATTACTATGCATGGGCGTCCTGGGCAGACAGGCTCTCTTCCCCGATGCTGAGCTTACCTGCCTATCTGCAGGATCTGGTTTTCTTCATCTCCTTGCAGCAAGACTCCCACCAGGCTCACCATAGTGGCAGATTAATGAGATCTTGGCATGGAAAGACTACCCAAAGGCCCAGGAACACCAGCCCCAGACAGGCTCGCAGACCCTGCACATAATCTGCTCTTTGGAGACAGTTTTGGTGGAAGATGTCAATCACACAATAACCCTTTTTTTGTGGTCTAGCTCAGTTGAGTAGTATCTGTTCAAGGATTATCCAGCTTTGCCTATGGGCAAAAGGGTTCTTGGTTTTCATCTCAGCAGCCAGCTGGGCACCATAAGTAAGAATCACTTGACCAAGCAGCAAAAGTTGGAATGTTCTCAGTGGCCTTGACTTCTACCCAGAAATCTTATCTCTGGTAAAATGGCTCCTCAGGTCAGCCCCAAATTCTTTTGCTGGGGGAATAGCTTGTTGAATAGCTTGTTTAACAGAAAACACTATGGGCATACTTTGTTCTGTTTGCAATGGGCATGTCAAAGTACCCTCATCTCAGAATACCTTAGAGAAAGTTGTTACTTCAGATCCTTCAGAGACTTGGACCCTGGAACAAACTTGTCCTGAAATCCACCAACATCCCTGTTTTTCACCCCCCTTTCCTGTCTCTCTGCCTCAAACCTGCTCAAGGGTTCCTTGGCCTTGCTGGCCTTTTCAGTGCACACCCCATGCAGAACATTGTATCAGCTGGCTCCTTCTAAAGTTACCCAAAGTGCTCAAGATTATCCTCAGGACACCCTATCTTCCCTCCTTCTTGTTGTGGCCCTCACTTAACCCATTGTCCCCAAGAGTGGCCTGTTTGGAGGTCCACCTAGGACCACCTAGGTCTAGGTCCATCTCTGCAGACAGGTCTAGATAACATACGGCCATAAGGAAATGAGTGAACCCCAACCACACAAAGGCCATTTTTTAGTTCAGGTGTAACTAAAACAATGCACTGTTGTTATTTGTTTGAGGGTGTAATTATCTCATTTTTCATTCTTATAAATTCCTTATGATATGCCACATTGGGTGATGTGGTAGACAAAATAATGCCCCCACAGATGCCCACATCCTAATCCTTGGAAACTGAAAATGTGTTATCTTCATGGCAAAAAGGACTTTGCTGATGGGATTAGGGATTGTGAGATGGGGAGATTATTTGGATTACTCAGGTGGGCCCAATGTCATCACGTGGGTTCTAAAATTGGAGAACCTCCTGGCTGTGGTTACAGAAAGAGATGTGATGATGGGAGCAAGGTCAGGGGAACAGGGTCAAAGGTGAAATGTTACAAGCTTTGAAGATGGAGGAAGGGACCATCAGCAGAGGACATCCTCTAGAAACTGGAAACTGGATCCAAGCAAGGAAAGAGATCTTTCCCTAGAGCCTCCAGAAGGAATGCAGCACTGTTGACACCTTGATTTTAGCCCAAGGAGACGCATGTCAGGCTTCCAATCTGCAGAACTAAAAGACAACAAATTTGTAGTGTTTAAAGCCACTGACGTTGGTGATTGGTGATGGCGGGCAGCCATGGAAACCTAACACAGGTGAGATGGAACCAGGTATCATTCCTTAGGTTCAGGCTCGTCTCCCATGTGCTCTGCTTACCAACGGTTTAGTACAAACTGCCTGCTTCCTGCAGAATCTTGCTGCTTCTGATTTATTTCCTTTTTGGATTTCAACATTCATGGTACGCAGTTATCTTTCAGTTTTCCTTCACCCCAAAGCAGCTTGGTGGCTTTTTTGAAATGGGGCTTATCTCCAATGAAGAGACACCCTTTCTTGCTTTTCTCAGCCAATTAGGCAACAGCAAAATGATATGGGTTCTATTAAAATTGCTTCTTAGATTAGTCTCTCCAGGGCTTGAAAGCTCCTTTTATTTTGAAGAAATAGAACAAGAAAGGAATATTGTTCCAGAATCATAGCCAAGGAGCTGGTTAAGCTCAAGAGATATATTCATAAGTATTGAAAAAATTCACACTGCTACTCATCATCATGCACTGTTTTCTCCTGGTACCTTAGTTTTTTTCTGCTCTGAAAGCTGACTGGGCTTCTGGAAAAGTACCCAGAACCCCTCAAGTAAATGTCAAATATACAACCTAACTTACCATATATGCACACCATCTCACATATACCCTCTCAACCCAGGAGAAAATCTGTTCCTAAGGCACTATTTGTAATAGGTCGACAGAAAAATAGAAATTTCATGTGTACAAATTCCCTGCAGAGCCTCTCCAGAAGGGGAAGCTGCATTTCATACATGGAAATAAGTCAGCCTTCCAAAGGACACGGGTGTTAAGAAGATCTCTCATTACTAGATGTGATTTGTGCTATCTAACAGGGTTCTTATTCTAATCTCCCACCCATTTGCAGTTCACAGGGACCTGCTTTGTAGACAAATTTGGTAGATTTCACCACCGATGAAACCAACAGCCAGCGAAGCCACCACAAACCAGCTGTCTCCCCACAGGTATTTGTGTTTGCTGACAGCAGGTGCCTGAGCACTCAAACCCCTGTCCCCATGTACATGGAGCCTAGGGACAGCACAGGCAGCAAGCTCAGACCTCTGCAGCTCCATGAATGTAAAAGCCAGCGTCCCCGTCCCCATGCTGAGTGTGCGCTGGGAGCTAGCCCTTCCAGCTGTGCACTTGCCTGCTGCCAGCCTGACGCCTAGCACCCGCCTCCGCAGCAGTATACACACCCGAGGGAGGAGTGTGCAGCCCCAGGAGAGCGCACCGACATTGGGGCCCCCCACAGTTGCCGGTGGGCCTGGGGTTGGCTCCAGACCTTGTCGCCTTCCCTGGTGTCTGTCACTGGCCCCTGTCACTACACGGGTACTGCCGCCGGCCCCTGCAGCTAAGTGTGTGCACGCCACTGGCCCCCGCCGCCACCAGGGGCTGCCCTAGTCCCCAGCCGCCGGGCCTGGAGGCACTGTTGGGGACCCTGATAGCCCTGCAGCCCCTGGGGAGCCCCTGTCCATGCTTGCCAAGGTCCACAGTTGTCAGTCTAGAGAAATCAAGGATGCATGTTGATGACATAAATCCCTCTACCCTGGCAGGGGCAAAGCATCACCCTGACCGTGACTGACACGTGTTCTGGGTGTTGGTTTGCCTCTTCTGCCTGCGGGGTCTTGGTCATCATCACTGTCTGAGGGCTTAGAGTCTCATAGCCCCCACAGCCTTACCTCAGACAAGCAAGCTGCTTCACGGAGCAGGGAGCCCTTCACCTGCCACACACCCTGGAAGCCCCCCGCATGGCCAGCAGGGAAGGAACAGCTTACAAACATAGCTGAGACATCGTCTGGACACAATGCCTCACAAGGGGGGACATGTTCCTCTAAAATGTAATATTGGCTGCAAATCAATGACCACGTTATGGTACCGTGCCCCCAAACACAGAATACAACAGATGGGCGCGGACAGACTTCCTTTGAAAAAGAAAAATAAACAACTACTTTCCTTCTTGCCTATCATTATTTATTGGAAAGGCAAAGAATGTAAAACACTGTACAAGAATAGACAAATGTATCAGAGAATAGGAAGTATAGGCGTTTTCACATAGATGAGGGCAGTTAATACATGATAATAATATTTAAGATCAATGGAAAGAAATGAACTAATACGATTGTGTGGGAACTTTTAGCTATAAACTTGGAAAAAAACTAAAAGATCTCTACCTTCCATGCCATTCGTAAGAATACGGTCCAGATGGGTTACAGAGTTAAACAATAAAAAAAAAAAAAACTAATAAAATTAGAAGGGAGAATGTTTATGACTCAGAAGTAGGAAAGGCCTAAAATAAGAAATAGGTTCTAAACTCATAAAGATTGACAAATATGATGACATCAACATTCAAAACTGTAAAATCAAAAACATTTTAAAAGATTAAAAAAAGTAATAGACCTTACTTTAAAAAGTTAAAAAATAGAAACAAGTCAGTGTTACTAACATACGTAACAGAGGCAAGACCCATATCCTAAATATATGAAGAATCTCTTTGTTCAATAAAAGATAAATACAAATAGAAAAATGGTCAAAATATTCGAAGAGGCTGCTCACAGTCAAGAAATACAAACCGATAGTAATTTGTATTGACTGATAGTCAATTTCTTGTCCGGAAAAGTCCATTGAAAACGGCAATGATACCATTTTAAGCCATAAGCATAGTGAAATTTTCAGAGTTTGATAAAATTGGTGATAACATAGTGATAGGTTTAGTGGGCTTGTATGTTGATACAGCTACTCCAAAGTGCAATGTCACAGTAACTGTAATAACTAAAAATGGACAAATGCTTTAATTTGGAAATTCCACTTCTTAGTAATTCTCCTAGAAAAATAATTGCACAGGTTCATGAAGGGGCAGGTGCAGAGACATATGAGGATGTTAATTGGAACATTATTTATAATAGCAAATATAAAATAAAACCAAAATGAGGGACACCTGGGTGGCTCAGTCGGTTAAGTGGCCAACTCTTGGTTTTGGATCAGGTCATGGGTTCGGGGTCATAAGATCGAGCCCCATGTGGGGCTCAGCGCTCAGCAGGGAGTCTGCTTCTCTGCCTCTCTCTCCCTCTGCCCTTCCCCCACTTGGATGCACTCTCTCTCCCAAATAAATAAATAAACCTTTAAAAAAATAAAATCAAAATGAAAACAACCTAAACTCCACCAGGGCAGAAATAGCAGGCACTCGAAGGACAGTGGAGATAAGCACACAGTGGCATTAGAAGATCTGTGAGACACATTGTATAGTGACAACACAATACGTGCAGTGTGGTAAATTTATGTAAAACAAAAACAGGCACATATTATCAATCACATAAGCACAGAGCCATGTACTTCTCTAGATCAGTGCTGCCCAATAGGACTTTCTCTGATGGAAATGTCCTATAATCTTTTGTTGCGTAACATGGTAGCCACTAACCACATATGGCTCTGAGCACGGGAAATGTGGCAATTGTGACTAAGAAGCTGAATCTCAAATTTTATTTAATTTAAAATAATTTAAGTTTAAAAAGCTGTATGTGGCCAGTGGCTCCCTAATGGAAGACACAGCTGAAGATTCACATATGCATGATAAATCATCTCCAGGGGACTGTATTCAGGTGTGGAGATGTATCACATAAGTGTATTCCTGTATTACTTGTGTCATTGGACAATTAATAAAGAGCAAAATATAAGAAACATTTCCTCAAAAGATGTACAAAATCTTTTTTTTTTTTTTAAAGCAATTACTGGTCAAATCCTATTTTCTTGGTAATAGTATGCCCCTGGAAATGTGGAGGAGTGACCAACTGGTCAACCCTTAGCTAGAAAAAGGCTTGGCCAAAGAAGGTTGGTGCTGCCATCTGAGCTGGGGTCCCATCCTGGGTGGGTAGAGCAGGAAGGGCAAGGCCATGTGAGGACTTGAGGCTGAACTAGAAAGACCTACATCAGCAGCCAAATGAAAGAGTGGGAATAAGGCTGAAACAGAAGGGGAAGAAGAGTTGGACGGGCTCAGGAGCCCAAAATAACTGGGCTTGCTTGTGTGAACCACTGGGTGGGTATACCA
This sequence comes from Neomonachus schauinslandi, assembly GCF_002201575.2. NCBI lineage: Eukaryota > Metazoa > Chordata > Mammalia > Carnivora > Phocidae > Neomonachus > Neomonachus schauinslandi. The sequence continues at coordinate 116,096,111 of NC_058408.1, forward strand.
GTGGCATCCTCTTGTCTCAAAAGCCCAGGAATGTCTCACTTCGAGTTGGGGTGTGCTGGCTGATGCACACGTAGTCACAATGGACATTCCCACTATTGCACTTATTTAAACAAGTAGCATCCATTCGGCTCATCCTTTCCACCAACAGACCATGTCCTCCATTAATGGCTTGTTAATGTGCTCGGTGCAGATGGATTGAGCATAGAATTGGAGCAGAAGAGCAGTTCCCCTTCAGAGCCCTTATTGTTGTGCCTGTAGACCCAGCCGGGGAATCAGGCAGTTTGATTTAATGATGGATAAATGCCTCACTGCTTCCCAAGTACTGCCGAGTAAAAGAAGGATCGCCAATGGGCTGTTTTATAGAGACCAACCATCCAGCTCTAAGTAGGAACAGACATGTGCTTGTTTATTCATTTCCAGCTTCCTAAACATAATAAAGAGATCAGATTTAGTGGGCTAAAACCCATAGATAGCAACATCCTGAATTCATCGTTTTTCTCAAGAACAGGATCTGGCCTCAGGGAATAAGCTTAGAAGCTGAATATTCTTCATCAGAATATTTTGTACAAGGTGCTAAGCAGTTTTCATGACACCACTGTTCTATACGTGAGTATAGAACAAAACACGGTAATGAGGAAGGAACTCTGATCAGGAATGACTGGATGCTGCGTGTGATAAGTGAGAGTGTCCACCAATTCCTCAGCTCAGCTCAGCAACTTCTCCGTGTGTCCCCAGGCCGCACGACTCCCCGCACTGTGCTCAGGAACATGGGAGAGATGAGGTCGTGGTGGAAAATCAGGGACGATGAGCAGCAGAAGCCAGGGAGTGGCCCGAGGCAAGACAGAGTCCAAGGGGGGATGTGCCCAAGTCGGGCCAGGTCAGGTAGGCAGTGGGAGTGAGGCACAGGCCATCAGGGCCAAGACAGACGGCACACAGCCTTGGGAGCACGGCACAGGGAGGAGGAGACTCAGACAATGCAAGATGGGGCTGGTGAGCAGCAGGGCCTGTCCAGGGAACAAGCTGACATGCATGAGATAGGCAAACAAGACCTGGCCAATCTGGTGGGATCTAGGATCGAGGGCCTGACTTTTGGTAGCCATCCCAGATTGCTCACACTGTGCATTAGTTTAGTAGGTACCACAAACTGAGTGGCTGAAACAAGAGAAATGTATTGTCTCTCAGACCCAGAGGCCAGGACTCTGAAAATAAAGCACTGGCAGGCTTGGTTCCTTCCAGAGGCCGTGGATAGAAATCTGTTTCAGGCTGCTGTCCTTTGCTAAAGGATGGCCATTTTCATGTTCACATGGTGTTTTCCCTATGTGTCTTCCTGTGTTCAGATTTTCTTTTCTTTTTTTAAGATTAATTTATTTATCTGAGAGACACAGAGAAAGAGAGAGAGAGAGCACGTGCATGAGCAGAGGGGCAGAGGGAGAGGGAGAGAGAATCTCAAGCAGATTCCCACTGAGCACAGAGCCTGACGAGAGGCTCGATCTCACAACCCTGAGATCATGACCTGAACCAAAACCAAGAGTCAGATGCTCAACTGACTGTGCCCCCAGGTTCCCCCAAATTTTCTTTTTTTCATAAATATGTTAGTCATATCTGATTAGGGCCCATCTTAATGACCTCATTTTAATTGATTACTATCAAAATATAAACACACAAAGTCTAGGAACTGTCTATGAAGTGGAAGGAGAGAGTAACTAAGAAAAGGAAAAACATTTAGAAAGACAAAATATTGAGAACTTTATTGTTATCTTAAAATAGAAAAATTTGAGATTCAACTGTACCATTTACTAGCCATCTGATCTCAACAGGCGATGACCAAAAAAAGTGCTCCTGGCCGCATGGGACAACTGTCCTAAATAGAGATGACACTAGCCAGTGACAGCCACCACTTGGGAACTTCAGCTCCCACCTCTGCAAAAGGGAATGCTTATAAAGTCTGCCTTGAGCCACGAAGTCAACCTATAAGTTGGGACAGACTGGGACAGACCAGTTGAGTTGGATCAGCTGCAACAAGGACCTCGGGCTGCTGACTTTGAGCTGCTTTTGTAATTCAATATGAAAGTGAGGAAATCACATGTGAACCAAACACGCTGGGAATTTTTGAATCCTGACTACACACAAGCCCGTGAGAACACTTCACAACATTTTACATCAGTTCCCTGTACTAAAGAGGTCCATATGGACTCACATTGTCTTGACCTTTGTTCATCTATTCTTTCTCAAGTGGAGTTCTCGAAAAGCATGGTGCTGACCCTTCTCATGAAATGTGCCCGGCAGCTCAGATTGCTCAACAAAAATACAAAGGCACTTAGGGCTCAACCATTCTCCAAACAACTGCTTTCCTAACTTCGATGTGTGCAGTTGCTGAGTCTGTTTCCAATTATCCTGGGAAGCTGCAACCGTGGCCTCACCCTTTGCTCAGGACAGTGTCGGGCTGCCATGAAGAGAAAGATGCGGAGAACGGTCACCAAGAAAGGGCCCTTCCATTTAAGGGTCATCGACATCTTCGTACGTGTGGCCACATTTATGAAAAATGGGGCCAAAAGAACCATATTCCTTCCACATGTATTTATTGAGCACTTTGATGTTTGGGGACCTATTCAAGGCATCAGGGGAAGAGAGATGGAACAAGACAAAGTTCTGTATTTGTGAAGCTTACATTCTAGTGGAGCAACCAAATGTCTATATCTCTACTTATACCTACACCTGTGTATCTCTGTCTATCTTTGTATCTTCTCAACTGTATGCATGTGTGAAATCTAACTACACATAACAATATGTCTTCTGAGGTCAGATAAAGCAGGACTTGTGGATGAATGTAAAGTTGGAGTGAGGTTATTTATTTTAAATAAGTGGTCCATGAATGGTCCTTTGGAGAAGGTGATGCTTGGCCAAGGATTTGAATGGAGTGAGCTAAGTACAGATTCAGAAAAACAAGTCTTCCAGATGAAGGGACTGGTGAGGGTAAAATGAGTGTCACTGACATGGTGTGAGCTAAGGGAGGTGTATGGCAGAGGGCTCGGTGGAACCATTAGCCAAGGCTCTTTTGCAAACTGCAAGATAATGCTGGATCGCCCATCCCCACCTGCATCCCAGACCTAACCTCTCCCTCCTTCACTTGGAAAAAGTATTATTCACTCAGGCGACAAGAAGACATGCCTGGTCTCATCTTGCTGTTTTCTTCTTCCTCCCATGTTTCCCATTTTCCCCATCACAGTAGCTAAATATTTAATTAATATATTTTTAAACATTTCATTGAAATATAATAAGCATGCAGAAAAGAGCACAGAGATATACAGCTGGATGGATTTTTGTGGACTGTACATGGCCAGATGGAGATACCATCAAGACAGAACCCCAGAAACCCTCGCACGCTTTGCCCTAACACCTCCCCAGGGTAACGGACAACTTCATTAATTGGGCCCATTTCTGTGCTTTAGATAAATGGAATCATAAAAGTGTCCTTTTCTGTTTGGTTTCCTTCATTTACTTTAACGTGATATTTGTCAGATTCATCTATATCATTGTGTGCAGTTGTACACCATTAATTCTCATTGCTTATGGTGCTCCATTATGGGAACATGCCACGATTTATAAATGTATTCTATTAGTAATGGGCATTGAACAGTTTCCAACTTTGGGGTATTATAAATAGCGCTGCTATGAATGTTTTAGGATATGAAGTTTGGTGAACACATGTATGTATTTTTGTTGAACGTATGCCTAGGAGAGGAATTGCTCATACAATAGGTGTGTGTTGATATGGAGTAGATCTTACCACAGGGTTTTTCAATATTGATTCGCTTAAAAATAACATTTATTTTTAAGGTAATAAAAGTAGCGCTTATTATTGTTGGGAATTTGGAAAACAGAATAAAATAAAATGAAATGAAACTACGTATTAGTTTTTATTTTTGCAGTTACAGAATTGGGATCATGCTATATGCCCTTCTGTTTTCATTTTACATTTGTATCATTTTCAGTATAATTAAATGTTTTTCTTTTTTTTAAAGATTTTTATTTATTTATTGAGAGAGATAGTGATAGAGAGAGAGCATGAGAGGGGGAGAGTCAGAGGGAGAGGCAGACTCCCCGCTGAGCAGGGAGCCTGATGCAGGACTCGATCCCGGGACTCCAGGATCATGACCTGAGCCGAAGGCAGTTGCTTAAACAACTGAGCCACCCAGGCGCCCCTAATTAAATGTTTTTCAAAAGTGAAAATGTTAATGACAGCATCTGGATATGTCAAAATAAATTTAATTAGTTAAATTTAAAAAATATTTTATTATTGTAAACAGTGCTTCCATGAATATTACTACATGAATTTTATGCACATTTCTGATTATTGTCCCTGAATATATTTTGAGAAACAATTTCTGAATCAAAGGACTTACTGCAATTAAAGCTCTTGCTTTATGCTGCCTAATTTTTCTCAGAAAATTGAAAACAGAACTCATTTACAGTTCTACCAGCATTTGACTGATTAATTCCATTGACAACATAAGGATATACTCTTTTATCAATTAACATTACATGATAGCAATTAAGGTTAAAGGTATGCGTTAATTGGCGCTTTGCATCTTTGGTAACTACTCTGTTCACATCTTTTGCTCATTTTCTGGGGGTATTCAAGTTTTTCCAATGATTTGGTAGTACCTTTATATTTTCCAATTATGAACTGCATCTTTATTGTGTCCTCATCTTTTCACCTATATGCTCATGTTCTGTGAAAGAAGCCTCATGCCCCATAGGCAGAAAAGGCTTGAGAGCTACAATGCACCTTCCTTGAAAGGAAAGTGCGTCTATGTTTTGGATTCACATCTGTACCACTTACATCATTTCTATTTGTGGTGATCTATTGATTGCAGATGATTTGTAATTGGAATGACAAATAGAAGTGTGACCCTCTGCATTGTTCTTAAGCCCGTATAAATGAAAGAACTACAAGTGACCTAGGGGACAGCCTCATCCAGTGTCCTCATTGTAAAGACAGGAAAATTGAGGCACAGATCACATCAAAGATTTGCTAAAGGTCATAACCAGAGATTGGTGTCAGAGAATTAAAACTCAGGTTTCCTTTCATTGATCACTTCATTGGCTCTTGAAAAACAATCATACCCTTCTCTCTATGAATTTCTTTTGTGTTACATGCACACAGACACACATATTGTATTTCTCATTTTCTCTGGGAATCGTGTTCATTTGGTGTAGGACACTGGCAGGTAGAGGTCCCTGAACACTAGCTCCTGAGAGACCCTGCTTAACGTCTGGCTCCTCTCTCCTTGGGTTCCAGAGTGGAGGTCTCGGCCTCGGTCTGACTTACCGGATGACTGGGTAAACCACTATGGAGAACACACTTGTCCCTGTATATCTCCCCGAGGTCTCTTCTGTGACTGGTGCCTGAGGCTGGTTTCCTCCATGATTCCTTTCTGGTGCTCAGATCCATATGTAGAGGTAGAACCTAAATGAGCTCCTGGAACCCTTCCAGGGCCTTGTGGGAAAGCTGGAGTATGACCAGTGCCAAATGGGCCTGTGTGCAAGTTGGACAGGATCCAGAGATGGAAAGATGTCTGAATTACTCTGAGCGCATCCTTTCAGTGGACATTTCCCAAAGCAAGACTGGCCCCTAAGGATGACATCTCATTAGAGCCCAGTTTCTTGGCAGTGTTCTCTGTAAAATCTACAAGGAAGTTTACTTCAAAACCCCAAATCTGGAATATATCTCGCATCATAAAATCAGACTTGCAGAAAATTTCAAAGTGGCATGAGAAATTGAGGTCCAGGGGTAGGTAATCATACTGAGCCACACTTCATGGTTGGCTGTTCATTACAGTAGGATGGATTCACCACCCTGGCCAGCTTGAAATCATCTGGCTTCAGGGTACAAATTTGGAACTGTGAGGTAATTCAAGAAGGAATCTTGCAGGAATTTCTGAATTGTAACACCTACATCATTCCAACCAAACTAGCTTTAAACACTTCATCCGTTGACCGTTTTCAGATTTCAAAAGTAAACATGTGAAGCTTTCATTTTGCACAAGTTTATAAACATTCTAAGGTTAGAATGCATAATACATGACTAGCATTCATTTTGCATGTCCTGCTTCAGGAAACTTAAAAAGTGTAGATAAGCCAGAGAACACTGGCTAATGTCTAGACTAAGACAATCTGTAAGTCACTAATTGTTTTTCCATTTATAATTCAGGTAAAACACAGGGTTTCTTTTTTTTCACAGTAAGTTTCTTGGTTTAGATTGTCGTATCTCTTCATAAAATAATTTCAGAGCTACTTTAAGAATTGTTCAAATCTCATGTCTTCTCTTTAATCAAAAGAACAAAGTTAAGCCAATATTTCCAAATGGAAAATATCATTAATCAAAGGAAAAGTATGATTTAAACCAACTGCCACTGGAATTGAGCAATGAAAAAGAAAACTTTCTCATGTGTTCGCTGTTCCTCCTTACAGTGAAAATAGCCCATGCTTTGTTTTCAGACTTTACCAAGGGAGATAGAGCAGAAAATAAATCACAGCTAGTGGATCTCTTCCTTCCAGCTGTCTGCATAGCCTGTATTGATCGCTGCTGAAATAGCTGTGGTTTATGCTGATTTATCCATGTAACACCCCATGAACAGGGGCAGCTCCCTGGGTTCCCAGAGCTTCTGCATGGGAACTTGGGAAAGGGTCTTAACACTGAACATACTGTGCTTTGTCCCCTACACAGCGCTTACTGGCAGGAGACTGCTTATCACAGGAGCCTGGATACCAGACTCATTAAAATGGGGGACGCTGAGACCTCTGATTCTGTAAAAATATCTGAATGTGTTTTGGAACAATAAGCAAGCAGCAGCTAGACTGAGGATTGTTTGGTGACTTCTCAGAAGTTAGCAAACATGCAACCATGCACGCTTCCGTGTTCACAGTTGACGGTGGGATATTGTCTTTTCTGAAATCTTGAGTTATTATTGTTTCCCTAGCTTTATTGAGGTATGACTGGCAAAGAAAATTGTATATGTTTAGGTTATACAACAGGATTTTTAAAGCATGAAGAGTTAATCTTCACATACATTGCAAAGCGATTATCACTCTCAAGTTAATTAACACATCTATCAACTCACATATTTACCCTCTTTTGTGGTGAGAAGACTTAAGATCTACTCTCTTAATAAATTTAAGTATACAATGCAGTATAGTCACCATGCTGTACTTAGATCCCCGGTACTTGTTCATCTTACTACCGGAAATTTGTATCCTTTGACTAACCTCTCCCCATCCCCACCACCTCCCTGAATCCCTGGCCACCACTGTTCTACTCTCTGGTTCTATGAGTTTGAGTGTTTTAGAGCCCACATATAAGTGAGATCATATAGCAGGAGAGTGGGCATCCTAGTCTTGTTCCTGATCTTAGAAGAAAAGCTTTCAGCTTTTCACCATTGAATATGATGTTAGCTGTGGATTTGTCATATATGGGCTTTATTATGTTGAGGTACATTCTTTCTATACCTAATTTGTTGAGATTTTTTTTTCTCTTGAAAGGATGTTGAATTTTATCAAACGTTTTTTTTTTCTGCCACTATTGAGATAATAATATGATTTTTATCCATTATTTCATTAATGTGGTGTATCACATTCATTGATTTGCATTATGGCGAACCATCCTTGCATCCCATGGGTAGAGCCCACTTGATCATGGTGTATGATCCTTTTAATGTGCTGTTGATTTCAGTTTGCTAGTATTTGCTGACAATTTGGCATCTACGTACATCAGGGATATAGGTCTATAATTTTCTTTTCTTGTTGTGTCCTTGTCTGGTTTTGGTATCAGGGTAATGCTGGCCTTGTAAAATGAGTTTGCAAGTGTTGTCTCATTATTAAAGGAAGGATTTAGTGAAATTTCAGAGGACAGTAGGCACTTATAGGCTGCAGAATGAGCATGGGATAAGCATGAGAACAAAATATCCCTTCTTTACTGGTCATATGGCCGATGGCACATCACTGAAACCCTTTGAGCCTCAGCAACCATCAGTGAAACTGGAACCATGGCACCTTACCTTGATATGAGAAACTAATGGAGATAATCAATGAGGACACACTCAATGAAGTAGAGCAATGGAACAGAACAAAGAAATCAGAAAGAGACCCATACTTATACGCCCAACTGATTCCTCACTGAGGTGAAAAGGCATTTCAGTGGAGGAAGAATAGCCTTTTCAATAAATGAATAAATGGCATACAGCAACTGAGAATCTATAGGCCAAAATATAAAATAAAATTTACCTTGACTGACACCTCATATTTTATGCAAAAATTAACTCAAAATGTATCACATGTTTATATATAAAGTGATTTAATAGAGTTTCATTAATAGCCCCAAACTGAAAACAATCAAAATGCTCATTGGTTGAATGGACATAGGTTGAATGGACATAGGAGTAGGTGAAGAATTCTTAGACTTGGCAACAAAAGCATGATCCATAAAAGGAAAAATTGATAACCTAGACCTCATCAAAACTGAAATCTTTTGCTCTTTGACTCTGTTAAGAGGCTGAAAAGACAAGCTTCAAACTGGGAGAAAGTATTTGCAAACCACACATCCAACAAAGACTTAATCTAGAATGTATAAAGAACTCAAATCTTCGACAAAACAAGAAAGAATATCTAATGGAAAAAAGACGGTCTCTTCAACAAATGGTGTTGGGAAAACTGGACAGCAACATGCAAAAGAATGAAACTGAACCACTTTCTTACACCATACCCAAAAATAAATTCAAAATGGATGAGAGACCTAAATGTGAGACAGGAAACCATTTAAATCCTAGAGGAAAAACTCAGGCAGTAAGCTTTTTGACATCAGCCATAACATCTTCTTACTAGATAGGTCTCTTGAGACAGGGATAAAAAAGCAAAAATAAACTACTGAGACTTCATCAAAATGAAAAGCTTCTGCACAGTGAAAGAAACAGTCAACAGAACTAAAAGACAACCTATGGAATGAGAGAAGATATTTGCAAATGACATATCTGATAAAGGGTTAGTATCCAAAGTATATAAGGAACTTACCAAACTCAACACCCAAAAAACAAATAATCCAGTTAAAAAATGGGCAGAAGACATGAATAGGTATTTCTCCAAAGAAGATATACGATGGCCAACAGACACATGAAAAGATGCTCAGCAGCACTCACCATCAGGGAAATACAAATCAAAACCACAATGAGATACCACCTCACACCAGTCAAAATGGTTAAAATTAACAACTCAAGAAACAACAGATGTTGGCGAGGATGCAGAGAAAGGGGAACCCTCTTATACTGTTGGTGGGAGTGCAAGCTGGTACAGCCACTCTGGGAAAGAGTATGGAGGTTCCTCAATAGTTAAAAATAGAACTACCCTATGATCCAGCAATTGCACTACCAGGTATTTACTCAAAGGATACAAAAGTACTACTTCGAAGGGATATATGTGCCCCTGATGTTTATAGTAGCATTATCAACAATAGCCAAATTATGGAAAGAGCCCAAATGTCCATTGACTGATGAATGGAAAAAGAAGATATGGTGTATATATGTATATGTGTGTGTGTGTGTGTATAATGGAATATTATTCTGCCATAACAAAGAATGAAATCTTGCCATTTGCAATGACATGGATGGAGTTAGAGGATATAATGCTAAGCGAAATAAGTCAGTCAGAGAAAGACAAATACCATATGATTTCACTCATATGTGGAATTTAAGAAACAAAACAAATGAACAAGGGAAGGGGGTAGAAAAAGAGAGGCAAACCAAGAAACAGACTCTTAACTATAAAGAACAAACTGAGGGTTACTGGAGGGGAGGTAAATGGGGAAGGGGTTAAATGAGTAACGGGGATTAAAGAGTGCACTGTGGTGATGAACACCGGGTGTTGTATGTAAGTGATGAATCACTAAATTCTATACATGAAACTAATATGGTACTCCATATAAACTATCTGGAATTTAAATAAAAACTTGGAAAGAAAAGGACACAAAACAAAACAAAAAGAACTCTAAAGCTCATGGTAACAATTAAAAAAAGATCAAATTAGAAAATGGGCAAAAGACATAGACTGACATTTTACTGCAAAGAATATACAGATGGCAAATAAGCACATGAAATGATGCTTAACATCATTAGCCACGAGGGAAATGTATATTGAAATCACAGTGAGATATCACTACACACCTACTGGAATGGCTAAAATAGAAAGTGACAACGCCGAATGCTGTCAAGAATGTAGAGAAACCGGATCACTCATACATTACTGGTGGGAATATAAAATGATCTAGTCACCCTAGAGAAGAATATGAACAAAAGTAAAAAAATGCTCTTACTACATGACCTATCAATTTCCTTTCAGGCATTTATCCCAAAGAAATGGAAACATACAAAACCTTGTCCATGGATATTCTGAGAAACTTTGTTAATAATAGCCCAACCTGGAAATGATCCAAATATCCTTCAATAGATGACTAGATAAACAAACTGTGGTACATCCATACTATGAAATAAAAAGCAGTAAAAAGGAATGAACTATTGCTACACATGACCTGGATGGGTCTAAAGTGAAAAAAGGCAATCATAGGTTATATGCTATATGGTCTTATTTATATGGCATTTTTGAAATACTCCATTGTGTCTTGAAATGCCATATTAAAAATTATAGTGATTGGGGAGCCTGGGTGGCTCAGTCGGTTAAGTGTCTGCCTTCAGCTCAGGTCATGATCTTTGGGTCCAGGGATTGAACCCCACATCAGGCTCCCTGCTCAGCAGGGAGTCTGCTTGTCCCTCTCCCTCTGCCCCTCACCCCTGCTTGTGCTCTCTCTCTCTCTCTCTCACTCTGCTCTCTCTCTCTCTCAAATAAATGAATAAAATCTTTTAAAAAATTATAGTGATGGAGAACAGATTCGTGGGTGTCAGGTGCTGAGTGGGAAGGGGGAAGAAGGTATCTGTGTCTAAGGATAGTAAGTACCAAGGATCTTTGTGATGGAGCTGTTCTTTATCTTGATGGTGGTGGTCACATAAATCAACACATGCAGTAAAATTGCATAAAACTAGTACACACACACACACACACAAATGAATACCCATCAAACTGGTGAAGTCTACATAAGGTTGATAGATTCTATCAATGTCAATTTCCTGATTATGATATTGTACTATAATATACAATAAATTACTAATGGCAGAAAGAGGGGAAAGTGTGCACAGAATCTCTTTGTATTGTTTCTTACAACTGCGTGTAAATCTACAAGTATCTCAAAATAAAACGTTTTTAAAAATGCAAAAAATAATAGAAGATAAATAAAATTCAATATGTACAGCAAAAGAGACTAAAAGGTAATGTGAGATAGATGGATGAGTCCGAGAAACTGTCTGAGCAATAGTCACACACAGAGAGAGCTGAGAAAATGCTTGGTGGCTGATGTTGCTTAAGGATGTAATCCAGCAAAATAAATTGTTAGGTAAACAAACAATCACAAAAAAAGAAATGGGATCCTGAAAACAGGGGCTGGAGGCCCAGAGGTGCAGTAAATGAAAGAGTGTCTTGGGATGCGACTCTGCAGCTTTCCAAGAAAACAACCCTAGGGATTAGAGCAACGAACCAGAAAACTCCAGGAAAAGATCGCTCTGGGAGGAAAATAGAGTGTTTCATGCTCTAGACATTATAACCGTGGATTTGGATGAACTTGAAGATATGTAGAAGACACATCATTATTCTTACAAAAGAAACAAGAAAGAAATGAGAAACTCCAAGGAAAACAGAAAACTCTGAAAACTGGGGCCCAAATGTGAACAAGTCAAATGTGCCGTATTTTAAGCAACTGATGCAGAATAAGGAAACCAAATATATTTTATCTCAGTGCTATGAAAATTTGCAGCCTGGGGATCATACCATGAGACCACACAGAGATATAATTCTTGCAGACCACTTTACCATGAAATGGACAATATTTTCAGTAATAACAATGTTAATATCATTACTTAACTTTTAAACTTTTGAATTCAACCATAGACAAAGTATGGAAGACATAATTATGGTTACAAAACACTGAGACTGCTAAAAGTTGGACAGTTTGAAAATAAAACTGGCAGAAGGTAGAAAGTAGGTATGAGAGAATGGGGGGGGAGGGAGGGAAGTGTGAGAGAGACTGAGAGAGAGAGAGACTAATACTTTCATCTTTCATTAGGAAACACAGAACAAGGAATAGAAATACACATCTATCATTTAAATTAACAAACCAATGAAAGACCAAGGAAAAGAGGCAAATATAGGTGAGTAGTCTTAACCATATTCTGGTGCCAACTAAGCCTGGGTTCCAATCCCAGCTCTGACCTGAGTTATTCCATTACATTGAACAAGTTAGTTAAACCCTTTGTACCTTTTTCCCCCATCTGTAAAACATAATTGGCAATAGAGTCTGCCTCAAGGTTGTTACAAAGATGGAATGAGTTAATATTTGTAAAGTACTCAGTGCCTGGCAATAGCAGGTACTACGTAAGTATTTGATAAATAAACCATGACGTTTTGGGAAAGTCTCATGGGAGTAGAGGTCAGGAATGGTGTATGAAGTCATCACATTCATTGTGAACACTAGCCTAGCACTGAAAATAAGGAATGGAAATATTTTCATGTTTTTAAATCTATGAAGAGATGAATGAAAACCAGAAAAGCTGAAAGAGAATAGCTTTAGAACAAGAACTAGGCATGGAGAAGGATGAGGTGTGACACGGTCTCTTTTTTATTTAAAAAATACACACACACACACACACACATACACACACACACTCACACAAAGTCAAGCACAAGGCAAAGGCAAGGGCTAAGGCTTGACAGATTGAACTGGTGAAGGAATAATGAATCCTTTTTAGATAAAGACAGTTTATTGTTTATGTAAATAGTTGAAGCAAGAGTGGCCGAATGTGCCAGCTCCCTGTGGCTCTTACCCAGTGTGATGCCCAAACCAAAGTGGCCAGATGACTGCGGCATGAGTGATGGGACACCCTCTGCCCAAGGAGCTGGTTCCAGCCTGCAGCTGAGAGCTTATCCAGTCTTCAGCTATAACCCGGGGGCAGACACTGAAGGCTCCTTCCTGCATCGGAACTGGGGAGGAGACAAGAAAGCCTCCTGACAGCCTTCCGACGGGCAGGGAGCCTAGAGAGGATGGCCTTGCAGCAGCCCCCCACAGGCCTCCCATGCTCTTGTGCTCTGGGCTGGTCATAGGCATCCAGCCAAGACTTAGATCAGTGGTTCGATCCTTACCTTGTGCGGGGCCTATGTGCATACACACAAGATTGCCATGGCCATGATGCACATGCCTGCATACGTATATATATGTATACATCTTGTTCAGTTCATGTTCATGGTCAACTATTCTTCCACGTGAACATGTGTTTGCATATGGTATATAGTGGTTTTGTGTACAGAACATCGTACATGGCATCATAGTTCAGAGTACGTAGCAATGGAGGCTTTCACATCCAGGTGAAGTCTCCCGGGCACACAGAAGGAGGTCAGATGACCCACCACAGGCAGGAAGAGGGACCGAGGCTGACCAGTGTTGGAGAAGGAGCAGTTCCATCTACACATTTTGTTGTTGTTGTTGTTGTTCCATCTTCACATCTTGACCAACTAGGACACTGTCCTCAAAGCTGAAACTTACAGAGAAAGTTCAGAAAAAGTATAAGTGTTAGGATGGTTTGAAAATGAATAATGGAAATGCCTAAACTAATCTGAAAATGAATAATGGAAATGAGAGAGCTAATGTGGTTCACTGAAAAACTTCACTTTCTCATTCCAAAGGGTCACTGAAAAAGGTAATAATGAGATTGGTGGGGCAAGAGTCCACAGGGGGCCATTAGATGACTTAGTATATTTCAAACCCTCAGGTTAAAACTACTTCATGGAGAACAGAAATTGGCAGTTGCCTCTGTTTCGCAGGAAGGGGTGAGGGGTTAGTAAAGGAAAACTCTGAGCCCGAGTTTTCCCATCTGTAGAACTAGGCTTAAAACGTGTACCCTGCTTGCATCACAGGTGATGGTGGAGAACAAATGAGTGAGCGAGCGGGTTCGATGCTGCCTTGCCCTGCTCACCTGCCGCATCCCGGACACAGGTCACCCCCACGTCAGAGTGGGAGAGAGGCGCTGTAAAAGCATTCCGTGAATTATACAGTACTGAGAGAACAGGACGTGCTCTTCCAGTGATAGTGAACGCCATCAGAAAGAGTGATTCAAGAGTTTGGAAGCTTCTCTTACCCTTGGGTAATTCTTTTCAGTACAGAGATTATGGTCAGTGTGATCACTTCATAAAGCACTGTGCTCAAAGGGAGAAAGGCTCTGACCCCGGTCAGCTGTGGACCTTCTGCTTGTGTTTTACCTCCTTACACCTTAATTTCCTCAAATGTGAAACATGGTTGATGACACAGTCTTTGCCGAGTTGTGAGAATTAAATGAGATAACGTTTTTAAGGGCTTGGCAAGGTGCTTAGCACTTGGCAGACAATAAAAGGAGCTATTGCAAGTGCTATTATTGTGAGAATTACTATTTTTATATATGATGGCCCCAGTAAAGATGGAAACTGGGTAAGAAGAAATCACCGTGGGCTGGATGGAACAAAGTATTCTGATGCTACGAATAATACATGTGCCCTATTTTCGCTTCACTTGAGGGTGTCCTCCCTCAGGATCTCTGGTACTCCCTCATATCAATGTGGGGCAGGTGTGGCAGCTTTGATTTCCCCAATGTGGACAGCCTCTGAGGGTTTCTGTGATGTGCCCTGGGCCTGTGGCCAGTAAAGAAACCGGAAATTCTGTGTCTCCATCTTATGTCCATTAGGCAACACACAAATACCTACTGTCTTCTGATATTTCACAAATCCCTCCCTAAAAACTTGCTGTCCTTAGTTCCATGATGAATTTGCTTCAAATTTTAATAAATTTTTTTTATCCTAGAACGTCAGGCCTGGGTAATAACTTAGAGACCAACCCTTCAAACCCCTAAAACACATCAGGCTGGAAACTGGTTTTCTCAAGAAGGGGAGACATTCAAGTTCCCAAAGCTAGTGAATATTGATAGCAGAATCCAGGTGGTCCACGTCTTATGGAAATGTCTTTTTAATGTGCCATGTGACTTTTCAGAGAGACCCATTGATTTGTTTTTGTGTTTGTGTGTGGGGTCGTGTTTTGCACACTGTAAGCGTAAACATGTCACGTGGCTCCCCTGTCTCTCCCTTCAGAGTGGACCAGGGCTTCCTTGCTGGGCGTAGTATATCCAGCATCCCTGTGAGAGTGGGTATTCACCGTGCTGGAATATCCTTGCAAACACAGGCAAGCTCTTGTGATAAAATGCACTCTGTAGCCAGAGTTAGGACAGCCGGTTAGATGTCCCAGCTCATTAAAAAGGTGCAGCAGGAATTTCCTGCAGGCTCCTGCCAAATTGGACTAGAGGAACTTGTCTAACACAGATGCCCCGAAGCCTAGATGTTGCTCCTCCGGGTAGCTGGAGAGTATACTGGTGAAGTGAGAACTTGACTCCAATCATTTTAAGCAAATAGTGGCAACATCAGCCCATCCACAGAACTCATCAGGCTCATGAGACGTGAAATATTGTCCAGTTCACCAACCTAAATAACCGTGGCCATGGCTGGGCAGATTGTATAAACAACTACTAAAACCTCTCTCCTCCATGAATTATTCACCTGTTGTCTGATGCCAAAACCAATAAACCAGCTCCTTGGCTGAGTCATCTAAACATTTCCTTTGACAGCAGGAGTTTTCAAATTGAACTGCAAAGCCAAGCTGCGTGACAAATATACCATCGGTCCTATCTTTGGTTATGAGTGATGTTTTCTATCAGTGCATTAAAAACATACCCTGCTGTTATGGATGGAGTGCCAATAGTTTTGGAAAACACAGTGAAAAGAACAATGGATCATTTTTCCATGGCTCTGAAACCTGTGGATGGATTTTGTTAAAAAGACTTAAATGGTGTTAGAAAGCCATGAAATAAACCTTTCTTCCCACTTATGACTGCCCCTTCCCTACGCGTGCACACACGAGCACATGTTATCTCCTCCACAAGTTGTGTGCTGGGGATGGGGTTAAATCCCACAGATGATTTTGAGGCCTGCCTGATGCCCCCTTTCCTCCTGGGGCCCCTACACTAAACATGGTCTGTAATTTATAGACTGCAAGTTACCCGAAGTTCGTGTGACATTTTCCAGATTCTCTCAGCAATAGCTCTATACAAGTTTGACAGATTTTGAAATCCATTCTCTGTGGATGTGGCACATCCACCTTTCAGCACAGTTAAACTTTCTGTGTATCCAAACTGTGTGGAATATTGAGGACAACCCTCATAGTTAGCGTGGCTAGGGCTGGTTTGTCGGGACACATTGGTAAAGCAGGAATTATAAAGTTTCCAGACATTAACTGTAACTATTTTATTTCAATTCAAAAATGTGAATGGGGCCATGTTGTGTCTTACCACCTTTCTTACATAGTTACGTAGTTATTTGCAGTTAGTTATTTGAAGTAGAACTTTTGCAAAGTGATGTGAGTGCAGAATTTTGCTAGACTTTTTAAAATGAAAAAATGCCAATACTTTACAATTGTTTCTTCCATTCCCAATTTGAGAACAGTATTTTAATGTTTTATGGGGTTCTTCCAAAATATCCAGCTTAATTTTATTATACTCGGCAGCTCTCTCTTCATACTGATACATTAGTTTCATAATACTTGATTATAGTGTAATCAATATAAATGATATAAACAGCTTTAGAAATTTGTGTTTAGGCTAAAGAATAGCTTGCTAGTCCCAAGCTTTCTGCACTGTCACGTATATCCGTCAATGTGCTTAATTGATTAATTCGGTATTGGTTAATTCAGCAAGTTAAGGATGAATAAGGTAGCTTCTGTTGTGATATTTCTTCTTAAAAAAATAATGGATGGGCTACTCTCCCCTCTATCCACTTTAAAAAAATTAATAGACTATATTTTAGAGCAGTTTCAGGCTCACAGCAAAATCGAGCAAGAAGTACAGAGATTTCTCCCACAGACTCCCCCCAGCCCCAAACACACACATGAGAGCTTCCCTCTCTGTCAGCGTCCCACCACTACAGGGTGATACATTTATTATAATCAATGAACCAGCATTGACACATCATTATCAACTGAAGTCCCTAGTTTAAATTGGGGTTTACTCTTGGTGTTATATATTCTATGTGATATTTTCTATCAACCCATTAAAAACACACCCTGCTGTTGTGGGGATTTTGACAAATGTATAAAGACAAGTTTCCACACTTACAACACCATACAGAATAGTCACACTACCCTGAAAATCCTCTGTGCCTTGCATGTTCATCTCTGTCTCCCCAACAAACCCCTGGCAACCACTGATCTTTTCACTACCTCCATGGTTTTAGCTTTTCCAGATGTCTATAGTTGGGATCAGACACTATGTAACCTTTTCAGACAGACTGGCTTCTTTAAATATGCCTTTAAGTTTCCTCCATCTCTTTTTGTGGCTTCATAGCTCCATTCTTTTTAGTGCTGAGTAATATTCCAAATTCTGGGTGTACTGCAGGTTATTTGTCTAGTCCTCTAGAAGTGTATCTTGGTTGCTTTACACCTTTTTTTGGGGGGGAGAGAAAGAGAGAGCGCATGGGAGGGGGAAGGTGCAGAGGGAGAGGGGGAGAGAGGTGGAGCTTGATCTCACAACCCTGAGATCATGACCTAAGCCAAATCAAGAGCCCAGCCCTTAACCAACTGAGCCACCCAGGCTCCCCGATTTGCACCTTTTCTTATTTAAAATTTCACTTTGAGATAATGATGGATTCACATGCAGTTGTTAGAAATAATAGAGGGAGATCCCATGTACCTTTTAAGCAATTTTCCACAATGACAACCACTTGCAAAATTATAGTACAATGTAATGACCAGGTTATTGACATTGACACAATACACTGACCTTATTCAATTTTCTTTAGCTTTACTTGCACTCATTTGTGTATGTGTATCACAGTCCTGACCCTGAAAAAGTCCCCGCTTTGACCTTTTATATCCACCTCACCTGACTCCCCCCATACACAACAACTTGCAACCACTAATTTGTTCTCCATTTCAGAATATTACATAAATGGAATCATATAGTATGTCAGATTTTTAGCAACAGCTTTACAAAATATAATTTACAAAACACAAAATTTAACCTTCTAAAATGTTCAGTGTTTTTTACTATATTTACCAGGTTGTGCAACCATCACCACTAATTACAAGTATTTAAATACCCTATATCCATTAGCAGTCATGCATCACTCCCACTTTCCCTAGCCCAATGACTAATGAAAGGTAGCAATGTCATAAGGTGGGAGAGAGAAATTGGTAATATTCTAAGTTAACTGCACTACACATTAGGCAGAGTAGTATGATTTGAAGGTAAACTTAGATTAGTTAATTGAATATTAGAAACTCTGTAACAATTATGAAAGTAAAGAATAGATGTAAAATTTATACATCAAGAGCAATGATTGGGGCGCCTGGGTGGCTCAGTTGGTTAAGTGACTGCCTTCGGCTCGGGTCGTGATCCTGGAGTCACGGGATGGAGTCCCACATCGGGCTCCCTGCTCAGCACGGAGTCTGCTTCTCCCTCTGACCCTTCTCCTTCTCATGCTCTCTGTCTCTCATTCTCTCTCTCGCAAATAAACAAAATCTTAAAAAAAAAAAAAGAGCAATGATCAAATGGAATCTTAAAATGCTCAGTTAAAACCAGAGAAGGTAGGACAAATGGAGAGAACCAAAAAACAAATACAGTCAATAGAAAACAATTACACATTTTGTTACTATTAGTCCAAATATTTTAATATTGCATTAAATATGAAAAAACAAAATTCAGGTGATTAAATTTGAAGATGTAATTGGCTTTATTAAATGACTTATGATTCTGGCAACATCCCTTCTAGCAAGTAGAGGGGAGCTCTAAGGGGTTGTATAAAATGGAAGGATTTTATAGAAGGAGGGGGTCAGAAAATTATTAGCAAAAGAAAAAGATTGTTCTAGGCAAGGTCTTTCCCTTAGGGGGAAGAGCAAGGGGGTCTTACCATGCAGATTACTTCATCTTCCTTTGGGGGATGGGGAAGGCCCAGGTGGCAGATTACTTCTTTGAGTTCAGAGAATTCAGGTCCTACTGGTTAAGACTACATTTCTAGGGGAGGTTGAAACTGCAATTAGATTCGGTATTAAGCCCTAGTTTGGGGACTCGGCCTATGTGACGCCATTTTGGGCTTGTGGTTTTCTTTTTAACAATGTATATGGCCCAAATGCACAAATTAAAAAACAGAAATTGTCAGAATGGATAAAAAAGAAGACCCAGATATATGTTGTCTACAAGAAACCCACTTTAAACATGAAAAGACAGGTTAAGAACAAAGAGATGGAGAAAAATATACCATGGTAACACTAAGCCAAGGGAATATGGAATATCTATGTTAATTTCTGATAAAGCAGACTTCAAATGATAAAAAATAAAGAGAGGAGTTACATAATAACAGAGGGACCGATTCTCTAGGGGGTCGTAACAATCCTTACTGTGTATGCATCTATCAACACAATGTCAAAATCTATGAGGCAAAACCCGAATAGAATTGGAAAGAGAAAACAAACATAAACTGAAATATCCATTTCTCTGTCTTCTTACAATGCTTGGCCCAGATTTATTCGGGCCTTTTTCTTAAGCTTTAATCACCATGCCACATAGGCTAATAGAGTCAGACAGACACTAGGTGCTGCCGCAGTGCTCATGTTCATCCACTGTTTTACTTGTCTAATGAGTGGCAGCCTGGATTTGCAGTATACAGATTACAGACCTCAACCTCTAGAAAGGACTCCTTGGGTTCAAAGCTTGATGCTTCTCATGGTTCATTGTGTATTTTAGGGCCAGTTACCTAATATCTTGCAGCATCACTATCTCCATATTTAAAATATGATTCTTAAAACTGACCTACTTCAGCTTTTTGTGGATTAAATGAGATGATCTACACAACATTCCTGACATGGAGAAGGACTCAATACATGTTTCTGGTCATTACTCTTTTCATCAACCATTAAAGCCCCAATGTACTTACCTTTAAATTAGGGAGAGTAATAGTACCTACATCATAGCACTGTGAGGGATTTAGATCATCCACTGCTGTGTAACAAATCCACTCTAAATTTAGTAGCATAACATGAATACTACTTACTATGCTGTCAGGACATGTAGGTTTGGAATTCAGATAAGACATAGTAGGCAAGGTCTCAGCTAGGGAGATTCAAATGGCTGGGACTGGAAAAGTCAGAAGGTGTCTTTGCTCATGGGACTGGCACCCACACTTGGATCACTGAAGGGTGGGCTCAGATGCAACTCTCTATTGAAGTGCCTGCCTGTGGTGTCTCTATGTACCTCAGGCTTCCCACTGAATGGGAGCTGGATTTTAAGAGGAGGTGATCCTAGGAAGTATTCAGAGAGCAAGACAGAAGTTGTAAGTCCTCAGAGCCAGCACTCTACCACAGTCAGTCGGTTACAAGTAAGTCACTATGACCAGTTCATACTGAAGAAGGAGGTTAATTAGATCCCACCTCTTGACGGGATAGGGAAATAACACATGGCAAAAGTGCATGTAGGATGGGTGACAATATTGTGACTGTGTTTGGAAAGAACAATATGCCACAGAAAATGCATATAATTCACTTAACACGTTGCAGGTACATAGTAAGAACTCAATAAAAGTAAGTTTTCATTATTGTTTTTATTATTATGTTGATCTTTATAAAACACACATTCCTACTCCTGAGGAACTTATAACCGAGTGGGCACAAATT
Source organism: Neomonachus schauinslandi (assembly GCF_002201575.2). NCBI lineage: Eukaryota > Metazoa > Chordata > Mammalia > Carnivora > Phocidae > Neomonachus > Neomonachus schauinslandi. The sequence continues at coordinate 116,116,995 of NC_058408.1, forward strand.
GTGTAAGGCAATGCATGTAATAGAGTGTTATGAGAGAATCCCATAATGGTTGCAATGGAGTCCCAGAGGAGTTAATTCTCTCTGTGAGTGTAAGCAGAGCCTCTGGAGTAGATGGACCTCGAGTTGACTTTATCCAAAGTGGGCAGAAGAAATTTCTTATGCAGTGTCTCGGTGGGCCAGAAATAGAGTCTCAGAGCAATTCTTGTCCCTGTTGTTGAACCCCAACAGCTCCTTCTCACTGTTTTAGAACCACCAAGCTAGGTCTTACTGTCTAGAGCAATGCTCACTAAATTGTCTCACTGATCCTTAGGCAACCAGATTTATAAATAGAAAATTCTTGCTTCTCTGGCCAGATACAGAGTCATCTAAGTACAAAAAGACCACTCAAAATACTGGTCCTTATTTACCCAGAAATGAAGCAGGGGGGTGAGAAGGCTCACTCTACTGGTAGAGTCACGCTTGGGAAGGAGTAGAGTCTGCTATGTGGTCAGGGAGGGTGGTCAGCATGAGGATGCCAGGTGCCAGGCTCAACATGGATCATGGCAAGAGGAAGAACAAAGAATGTAACAAACCTCTTCATGTTACTATATACTTTTCCCATGGCCCTGAGATTGTTGGCCTTGGTGTTACAATTAATTGGGTGTTTAACAGACCTACCTTCCTTCCGTATCCTTCTATCCCCACCAAAATAACAAGCTCCTGAGAGGGCGGATGCTGCACTTTTGTAATTTCAGTTTACCAGAAACATTAGAGCCTCGATGAATGTTTAACAAATAAAAACAGATCCTTTATTTTCTTGTCCAAGCACATGCCACAACTTCTCTTTTATATTTTAATATTTAATAAGAACTACTCACCCCAGTTTCCCAATCCCCACATCACATCACAGTTTTTGGGAAAACTAATCACTCTGCTTGTCATGTTTAATTTGTGTGGTGTGTGTGTGTGTGTACATGCTTGTGTGTGTGTGAGCACACATGTGTGGATGTATGTATTAAGGAGGAAGGTTGGTGGGTAATTAATAGCCACACAGCCTCATCTAGATTTTCTTAATGAAATAGATGTCTGGCAGCAATTTTCATAAAGTTAATCTTTGCAGGAGTGAATTGGAGAGAAGGCACCCTTTTCTCCTTGGAGAGAATAATTGTTCTCTTTCTCCCTAAAAGTAGCTTCAGTGGGAATCTTAGATGGCTTGGGTGATGGAAAAATATTTAGAAATGCTTTCCTTTTGCTCCTGAAGAGATATTCTGGGCTATTTCCATATTTCTTCAAGTGAGTTTGGCTGGAGGAGGAGAGGGAAGGATTTTCAGGCATAGAGTTGGAGTTGTATGTCAAACTGCCTGCAGTAAATTGGAAAGGGGTGAGCTAGTGTCATTCAAAAGCAGTCCTCAAGAGCTCTAAGTCACTAGTTTTGATGTCCCTGAATATCCCCTTTCCCAAAACCTTATATTAAAGTTTGCCAATGCACAGAACATTCTGGAGTTCACTAAAGGTATAAATTGCTTTCTAGATCATTTCATTTTCATACTACCTACAGGCACCAATGCCTAATTTGAAGTCAATTTGTTTTGAAAAATACCTTTTTCATGTTACATTTTCCTTGCCATTAGTTGTCTCTTAGGGATTTGGGAAGGGCAAATGGCTTGTGATGCCAGGCGGATGTGTCCCCCAAGTGTGAACCAGGCAGAGATGCAAAGTGCAGTTTAACTATATTCCACTTTCTGCTGAATCACCACATCATGGTTGGGAATATTTATGTTTCACGTCCACATTTTATGAGGCATTGGCAGAATAAGAGGTGGCCAGGAGAAAGAACAAATTTTTCTTTCAGAGACTGCTATAAAGCAGTCATGGACAGCTATCACCTGATGTATATAATTTTTTAGACTGTTTCTGTTAAAGAAAAAATTATTCATGACACTTGCTAAAGATGGCAAAGAAGACTTTATTTCAGTCTACAAGGGGGTTTTGTAGTGAGGAAGGAGATTGGGCTCAATCCCAAATACAGTAAGGAGAAGTAGGAATTTATAACCAAGGAGCAGGGTGGGAGGTCAGTGAATTACTAAGAGGTAGTGTAATTCTTGTTAAACTGACCACTGGGATTTTGGTCAGGCTAGGGTGATAGGATATCAAGGGTAGGGAATTTTTGCTAAACTGATTCAGCAGGATTCTTGCTAAAACTGGAATAAGCAGGCCAAGCACAGAGCCCTTGATCAAGGGCTTGACCCAAAGTCAAGGCCTACTCAGAAGGAGAACTCATAGGAACCTCACTCAAGTTTAGTGGAAGACAGTCTTTATCATCCCCCAGATCTGTTCTCCAAAATATTTCACTCTACCCAAGTAAATATCCTTTCAAATATTGATGACTTTTAGCGACTAATCAAAAGTCAAATTATCCTGAAGTTGAAAATATTTTGGTAAAATCTCTTCCCTGTCTTTAATGTAAGTTTGTTGATAGGATATTTTCCTCACCTTTGTGATGGCATGAATTTCACTTTCTAAAGTTTTTATTTAAATAATTAAATTTTTTATTATAGATGTTAATTAATTAATTTTAAAAATGAGTCCTATTATGGGCCAAAATGTCTCTCTTTTAAAAAGTACACTTGGGGCACCTGGGTGGCTCAGTCGGTTAAACATCTGCCTTCAGCTCAGGTCATGATTCTGGGGTCCATGAGATCTAGCCCTGCATCAGACTACCTGCTCAGCGGGTAGTCTGCTTCTCTCTCTCCCTCTGTCCCTCCCCCTTCCTCTCCTGCTCATGATCTGTCTCTCTCTCAAATAAATAAATAAAATCTTTTTTAAAAAGTACACTCAAATTAACTCAAAGTGGATCATAGAACTACATGTAAGAACTAAAACTATAAAACTCCTAGGAGCAAACACAGGAGTACATCTTTGTGACCTTGGGTTAGACATTAGCTTCTCATATCAAAAGTCCATGGGACAAAAAAGAAAACAACAGATAAACTGGACTTCATCAAAACTAAAGACTTCTGTTCATTAACATGAAACATTCAGTTCATGTCTTTTAATGATCATGTGAAGGGACAACCTACTTCAAACTTATAGACATAAATAGTGATTAACTAATTAGTCTCACAGCTTCTGTGAGTGAGAGATGCAGGCAGGGCATAGCGGGAATGGCTTGTGTCCGCATCACAATGCCTAGGGCTTTAAATGGGTACATTTACAAAGTTAGAGGTGACTTCAGGGGTGCCTGGGTGGCTCAGTCAGTTAAGTGTCTGACTCTTGGTTTCAGCTCAGGTCATGATCTCAGGGTCATGAGATTGGTCCCAAGTCAGCTCTGCTCTCTGTGCAGAGTCTGCTTGTCCCTCCCCCTCCCTCCATTTCTCTCTCTCTCTCAGATAGATAAATAAAATCTTTAAAAAAAAAAAAAAAAGCTAGAGGTGACTTCAATAGTTAAACCCTGTAATCATCTAGAAGCTTCTTCACTGACAAGTCTGTTTCCTGGGCCGGGACGAGTTGAAAGCTGGACTAAGCTGGGACTATTAATTGGAGTGCCTCAGGGGGCCTCTCCATGTGACGTGGGTTCCCTCCCAGCATGAAGTTTCAGGGTAGTCACACTCCTTACAGGTCGGTTTAGGGCTACAAAGACCAAATGTTCCAGTAATGCCCTAGAGGCAAAAGGTACTCAGTGTGGTTCTTCCAATTTCTGTTCCCTGAAGCAGTCACAAGCTCAAGCAAATTAAAGGATATAGAACAAAGGTCATAACCTCTTGATGGGGGGCAATTTTTAAATAATTTGTAGCCATGTTTTAAAAAGTCTGCAATGGTCAAGGGAAACAGGCACTCAATAAAAAGATTCAGTCGCTAGGGCACATACCTGCTCATTTGGGACAGAAATGATTGGGCCTACTCAAAAGTCTTTCACATTTATGTTTGCATTTCAGGTCCTCTATTAACAAATATTCACCTCCACAAATTAGTAAACTGTTTTCTTGAGAAGTCAGTTTCATCTGAGCTTGGCTACAGTGAATTCGTTTCCTGAATCAGAAGTCTGAGTGCCCTGGTGAACTGTTTCTAATATACCAACTCATGCTCAGGACTTGAATTGAGAGTCCCCACACATCTGGTAGCACAGCATCCACATAATGGAGGAGTGACCACATTTAGAGTCAGACAGACCAGGTTTCCAGATCCAACCTCACCTTTGTATGGCCCTGGGGAATTCTTCTTAATTCCTTGACCAACTACTTCCTCATTTGTAAAATAGAGATAATAAAGCATACCTTGCTGAATCATTGGGAAGTTTGGAGATACATGTATAAATTTATAGCACATCTTAAGTCTTTACTAAAGGGTAGTTATTATTAATATGCCAATGAAACCTTAGAATGCAAGTTATTTTTAATAACAGAAAATTCTAAATAGCACCATCAATTCATAGTTGTCTTCCTAACTATGTAAAACAATGATATTCACATGAAGCCCTCAAATCTTCTCATAAATATTTGCTGAGCACCCACCATGTGCCATGCCCTGTGTTCCAAGTTGGAATCATACCAGTGAACAAAATCAGCCAGGTTACAACTAATGGTGGAAAAACAGTTCACTGAGAACCACTGAGGTACCAGGGGTAGCCATAGTGGAAGAAAACAGAGTCACTCACTCTGCGTCCTTTTAACTTCTCCTCGTTTGATTTTCCATATAAAAATCAGGAATAGATTTTTATATCTGGCTCTTAGAAGAAAAAGTCAAAGAGATCTGGAAAGATAAATTCAAAAGCAAACTGACCAACATAGCCTGGGGTTGGTCCAAGAACATTCCTATTCAGGACTAGATCTTGGCTTTCATCAGCCTGGTAGTTTAGGACTCCCTGTTCTTTCCCAGACTTTCCACCAGGCAGCTGTAAGTGTGACTGTGACTTCCTTGGGCCCAGACTCTCCCCTGATGGTCAGCAGGCTTCTCTGCCCCTGGTGGAATGGCCAACAGAGTCTCATCCACCCTGGTTCTGTATATCCTTCCTCCAACACCAGTGGACTTCCTGTGACTTGTTTCCTGAGACAGATCTCGTTTCTTCTTGAAGGAGGAGACTTCAGTTCCTCCCTTACTCTGTTGAAAAATTTAACCTTTATATGAGAAAAAGCTAATCTTCCATCTTGCACATAATACAGCATCTCTCCTCAGACGTGAACATAATCATTGTCCCAAAATTACCACAGTTGAAGCCATCTGTAGGTGTGACTAAAAAAAAACAACGAGATGAAGCTGATTCTTTCTGCCCAATGCAATGTGGGGTCCTCAGATGTCCAGGACGAGAGGTCAGATCCACATGCACAGTAATTAAGTGACCCCCAACTCTGGGGGTCACTGTGGCCATACACAGGGTGGCTTAAACCAAACCTTTTCTATTTTTTTTAAAAAGGATTATGACAAAAGTTAAACCTGAACTGTTCTTCTACATCTGCAGTATCTTAGGCAACACACAAATAGCTCAGAAAAGTCTCATGAAACCACCCGCATGTCCTTTCCCATCCCAGCCGCCACCCAAGGCTTTTGCACGAGAACACTTCCAGCCCAAGAACTGAGTTTGGCAGCTATTGACTCAGCCCTTTGTTAAGGAGGACATGGGACTGTGATTTCTGGCCTGAAGAGTTGAGTCTGTAATAGATGAGGTGTCTGGGGAAAGTCTCAGGGAAAAAAGAAATGAGTAAACAGGCTCTGGCCTGCACCTCCAGACACCCTTCACTTGACCTACCGGGCCTGTGGAAGACATGGAGGTTTTTGCTCCAATGGCTTCAGCATTTTCCAATTGTCCATGGATTCGGAGCATTTTTTTATATATGTCAGCCACTTTCATATTGCAATACCAAAATTCATTTCTCCAGCACATCTCTCCTTTGAATTATGCTGTCCCAAATGGTGGGAAAGCATTATTTAAATTGAACTAAAAAAAAAAAAAATCCAGTCCTTGAGCTATAAGCCAAGGTCTTCACAAGCCAAAAAAAGCTCTCACTAAAATGTAAAATGAAATGGCAGGCAGACCTGGGATGTGTTATTGTATGATGTTTGAAGGAAAGACCAACATCATTTAAGCAGAAGGTTCAAGTGATTTTCAAGCAACCACAAAGCTAATGATTATTACCTGTTATAGGAGAAGAGAGGCCAGTGTAGTGCCTGAGTCAAGGGTATGTGGCCCAGGTGACTGCAACAAGAGGCAGCCAAGAGAGGAAGTCAAAATAGGAGATCTCAAAGTGAGGGGGAGGCCCAAGAAGGGAATCAGTCAGAATGAGTGGGAACCTTGAGCAAGAAAGAGACTAAAGTCTTGGACATTTATCAGATAAGAGTGCAGGCTGGTATAACCTTGAGAAATTTACCTATTTATTAGAAGATTTATGTGAATATTATTGTTTTATACAGTTAGGAAGACAGAACTATAAATTGATAGTGCTGTTTAGAGTTTACTATTATTAAAAATAACTTATATGCTAAGGTTTCATCTGATGTGTTAACAATAGCTACCATTTAGTTAATATTTAAGATGTTCCCTCATTTGTTAAATGACAGTTACACCTTACCTCATGGGGATGTCATGAGGCTTGAATTAGATTATGTATAGACATATAAACATACATGATGCTGGGCATCATGCTTGACACATAATAAAAATCACAATAAATAGTAGTTATCAGCATCAACACCACCGTTACATAGCTTGTTTCTGAAAATAAAATTTATTACTTCAAGAGAGACATTGAAAATGTACAGAAAAACCAATAGATTGTAAAATAGACTGTTGGACACACTCTTGCTTTTAAAACATTATCTTTCATAATTTGGCTATTATTGATAATGCTGTTATAAACATCAGTGGCATACATAGCCCTTTGAATTAGTATTTTTGCATTCTTGGGTAAATACCTAGTAATGCAACTGCTGGATCATATGGTAGTTCCATTTTTAACTTTTTGAGGACCTCCATACTGTTTTCTAGAGTGGCTGCACCAGTTTGCATTCCCACCAACAGTATAAGAGGGTTCCCCTTTCTCCGCATCCTCACCAAAACCTGTTGTTTCCTGTATTGTTGATTTTAGCCATTCTGACTGGTGTGAGGTGGTATCTCATTATAGTTTTGATTTGTATTTCCCTGATGGTGAGTGCTGCTGAGCATCTTTTCATGTGTCTGTTGGCCATCTGGATGTCTTCTTTGAACAAATGTCTATTCATATCTTCTGCCCATTTTTTAATTGGCTTATTCATTTTGGGGGTGTTGAGTTTGATAAGTTCTTTATACATTTTGGATACTGACTCCTTACCCAGTACGTCACTTGCAAATATCTTCTCCCATTCAGTAGGTTATCTTTAGTTTTGTTGATTGTTTCCTTTGCTGTGCAGAAGCTTCTCATTTAGCCCAAGTGTCCCTCGACCAATGAATGGATAGGGAAGATATATATATATATATATATATGATGGAATATTACTCAGCCATAAAAAAGAATGAAATCTTGCCATTTGCAATGACATGGATGGAGCTAGAGAGTATTATGCTAAGTGAAATAAGTCAGAGAAAGACAAACACCATGTGATTTCATTCATATATGGAATTTAAGAAACAAAACAAATGAGCAAAGGGAAAAAATGAGGAGGGCAAACAAAGAAACAGACTCTTAAGTATAGAGAGCAAACTGATGGTTACCAGAGGAGAGGTGGGCAGGGGGAGGGGTGAAATAAGGGCTGGAGATTAAGAAGAGCACTTGTGATGAGCACCAGGTAATGTATGGATGTGTTGAATCACTAAATTGTACACCTGAAACTAATATTACACTGTATGTTAACTAACTGGAATTTAAATAGAAACTTTAAAAAAGTAAAACATTGCTTTGTAACAAAAGGAATGACAAGTAATATCAGTAGATGAAACTCTCCAAGAGGTATCTGTGGTAAGAGGAATGGTGTCCCTCCCAAGGATGTCCACCCCTTACCCCTGGAAACTGGGTATGTTACCTTACATGGCAAAAGGAACTTTGAAGATGTGATTAAGATTATGGACCTTGAGGTGGGAAGACAATTCTACACTGTCTGGTTGAGCCCAATCTAATTAGATGAGTCCTTAAAAATGGAAGAGAGAGGTAGAAGAGTGGTCAGAGAGATAAAACATGGGAAGGACCCATCCACCAGCATCGTTGGCTTTGAAAATGGAGGAAAGGGGCCTTAAGCCAAGGATTCCAGTGACCTCTAGAAGTTAGGGATGGCTCTTAGCTTATAGCAGCAAGAAACTAGGAACCTCAGTCCTGCAACTGTGAGGAATTGAACTGATTCAATGATCTGAATAAGCAGGAAAGAGATTCTCCCTCCAGAAAGAAATGCAGCCTGCCAATACCCTGATTGTAGTTTGGTGAGGCTATACTTGATTCTGATCCACAGAACTGTAAAATAATAAATTTATACCATCAAAGCCACTAAATTTATGGTAATCTGTTATAGCAGCAATAGGAGGCTAATATTCCATGTCCAGAAATAAAAGATGTTTTCTCAGAGGGCAGAGAGTTCTCTGTCACTGGACATTTTAGACATCTTCTATGATCCATACACTTTTTTTTTTTAAAGGTGCAAGGTTGTAGATTCTCTGTGCTTCAAAAGGGGGAGTCATCTAACCTACCACCGAGCTAGCGAGTTTCTGGACAGCGCAGCGTGGGCTGCACTCTGGGAGAAGGATTGGTGAACTGGCTGATCCTGGAGCCAGCATGGCTGGCAGCAGGGTCGTGGGCGTCTGCCTGGGTCCATGGAACCTGGTGAGGCCACCCTGTGTGAGCCCCCCACACCGTACCCCATAACTGCAGTGCGAGGAGGGTGCGAGTGGACAGGTGAGAGATTTGCGATTGCTGACTTGAGTGGTGCAGAGAATGGAGGTTTGTGTGAAAATGCTGGGAGTGCCTGCGCTTTCACCATATTCCCTGGGAACCGACTGATTTCTCTCCCTTGTATCTTACCCCCACCAAGATTTCCAGGGACCAAAGTGTCTCCTTGTGAGGTGCAGACCGCTGGTGATTTATCTGAGGTTCTCCTGCCAAGTGGTCTCAATGTTTCACAGGTTTCCACCAGAGCATCTCATCTGCCTTCCCCCTCTCTCAGTTGCTTTACTTCTCAGTATTAGATGCTAAATAGATTCGGATGGAAAATTTGGCTTGCTCTGCTCCTTCCTGGCCACTGCCTGTGTTAGCTCCCACAAATAAAACCTGAGCTGACAGCAGTGGAATTTATGAAGACCAGTAAGAAATGAGCTCTGCAGGACGGCATCGCATGCAGCTGACCTTAACAGGGCTGGGGTCTCTGTTTCCAGGCCAAACGGCACAATGGTACAGCCTGGACTCTTGCAATTGCAATAACCAGATAAGCCACGCTCATTCAAAGAAAATGGCTTATTTTCTCTGGAATCCTCGGGTTGGAATATGCCGTGGGACTCAACTGCCCCTCCATCCCACACGGCCCAGAGTTCCCAGTTACCTCTGGGGCTGCCTCATCCTGCAGTTGGGTGCAGTTATTCAAATCCCACCCTAGGGACCTAGCTTGAGCTCCAAAGAGAATACGTCCAGAGAACTCCTTGTATCATTTTCCTTCTGATGATTTAGCTGTAGAAGAACAGAGACAATGTAAGCTTGGTAACGCCTTCCAAATCTCCAAAAAAAAGCTGTTTCTGCTCCCAATGCACCAGGCAGTGTCCTTCCCCAGAATGGTGATGTGGGCATAGTCTCCAGGGATGTGACAGAGCTCCGTGGAGATTATATTTTACTGGTGGAAGGTAGTACCCTCAGGAGTCAAAAGGAACTGGTCACAAGATGCCAATGTGCTTTCTCAATCAGGCTCACTTGCCCCAGTGTTCTAAGTGTGTGGAGTCCGTCTGCACACAAGATTGAAAACATGCTCCTTCCAACCCTGAAATAGAAAATAAATAAATATGCCAAATGAACATTTGATTTCTGTTAAGTACACATTATATATACATATACACACATACACATATATGTGCAGACACACGTATTTATATATGTACACACATGTACAGTACCTACATACCACATGAACACACAAACATACATACATGCCTATATAAGCACATATATATATATATGCATGTATGTATACACACGTGCATGCACAAACACACACACATGCTTGCACACCCCTCCCCTGTCTGTTTCAAATCTCTCCTGACACATTGGCAATGGTTGGGGCAAATTGAAACCTGGATGAAAAGTTCACCAACTCCAACTCCTTGTGGTGTGTGGCTCCTTGGCTTTCAGAGCTGGGCCCTGGACATCAAACAACTTTAGAGCCAGCCTATGATAGAGACATCTGTCACGCTGAGTTAAGAACATGCTCAGAGAGGGGCGCCTGGGTGGCTCAGTTGGTTAAGCATCTGATTTTTGATTTCGGCTCAGGTCATGATCTTAGGGACATGATCTCAGGGTTGTGAGATGGAGCCCCACCTGGAGCCCAGGGCCAGCTCCCCGCTCAGTGCAGAGTCTGCTTGTCCCTCTCCCTCCCCGACCTGCATGTACACTCTCTTGTATGAGCTCTCTCTCCCTCTCTCCCTTTCAAATAAATAAAATCTTTTTTAAAAAAAGAACATGCCCAGAGAGTCATTCCTCCTGACCTGGCCTCAGTCCCGGAAGGTTTGAAGTGAGGCAAACCCCAACTCCCTTCAAATAAACTCAGCCATGCTTCATTATTAAATGCATTTTTATTTCAGACACGTACTGTGTGGCCCCTCAAATGCTGTCCTTGAAAGCAAACACATTCGAGGAATGGTTGTCATGGCAGGGAGGGGCAGGAGTGCCAAGAAAGTGCTCCCCATTTCCTTCTTGCCTCAGCTGTCAAACTGACAAGTTCCAAAGCCAGAAACTTTGTGTTGGATACTGAGAAATAGTAATACTAAAAGTAAGTTCAAGGAAAGGAAATAAAAAAAAAAACCCCAGATATGCTCCAAGCAAATGATGTTGGGGAAAACCAGAAATGATATTTATCCAGCTCACGAATGTCTGCTTTCTGGGATAGAAAGCCTCCAGCAGCCCAGGCAACGAGCACCTGAGTGGTGCGGGCAGGCTGTCATCCTCTGAGTTCTGGCTGAGAGCAGCCTCATGTAAGTCAGCTTCATTTCTCCTCTCTGCCTTTCCCTATTTGCCCAAACATTCATCCCAGGGAAATCAGGGAAAAGCAGCTCTGATGATAATGAAAAAAAAAATTGCCTAAATGGTTGCCCGAGTTTGCTGTGTCTACAGGCAGCTCTTTAAAGACAGAGACATGCCTTTAAGTGAGCACATTAAGGCTTTTGCAGAAATATTAATTGACTGTGTCATAATCCAGAGACTGAGTTCCATGTGCAGCAGTTTTGATTCTGTTCCCCCTGCATCAGCTGCACTTGGCAATGAAGTAGAGCAGGCAGCAGCCTGGCAGTCCTGGAATGTGATATTTAAACCTCCCAGAAATAGCACCCGAAACCTGACTTTATGTGGGGACTAATCCTCCTTTTGGCCACTGCTCCCTCTTTTGAGTTTTTTAGAGAAGACAAAGCAATAGTGTTTGCATGACACGTAGACATGAGTGTTGTGTGGAAACATGCTTTAAACATTTTCAAGCTGCATCATTCATATGCCTCGGCTTAAATCTGCCCAGTCTATAACATATGGCAAGGGTATTACCTCAAAAATGTGTGTATAGGAATTGTTAGATTACTTTATTTCTTTTAAATCAAACTCAATTTGGGGGCGCCTGGGGGCTCAGTTGGTTAAGCGGCTGCCTTCGGCTCAGGTCATGATCCCAGGGTCCTGGGATCGAGCCCCGCATCAGGCTCCCTGCTCCGCGGGAAGCCTGCTTCTCCCTCTCCCACTCCCCCTGCTTGTGTTCCCTCTCTCGCTGTGTCTCTCTCTGTCCAATAAAGAAATAAAATCTTAAAAAATTAAATCAAGTTCGATTTTGCCTCTAGGTGGAAGGACTTTCAACCTTCATTGCTACTGTCTGAGATGTATGTGTAGCATTCATAGCCGTGATGTTTCCCTGCCTCTTGAAGTTAGTGGAGCCGTGTGATCAGATCTGGCCAATGAACTAGGAGCTAGAGTGACCTGCACCGTTTCTGGGCTGAGGTATCAAGTCTCAGCTCCACCCTCCGGCTCTCTTTTCCTTTCCCCACAGGCTTCAAGATCATGTTTTCCAGATGGTGTTGCTCCACCCGGTCCACATCCAATTTTCTGGAAGCAGCAAAGGAATCTGGATTGTGTGAAGCCAAGGACATTTAGGAGTTAATTTGTTATCTTGGGATGGTCCAGTGTTGCCTAATTTTGTTCTGTGGACTCACTCAGGCACAGAAAAGACATCACGGCAGGAAAAGGAGAGAAGGGCCCTTCCAGCGTCACTCCCTTTTGGTGCTCACAGATTTGGTCATTGTCCAAGCTCTAGTGACCCATTCAAAGCAGGTGCCTTTGTTCATTCCATAGCACACTTACACGTCAGAAGCTGTACTCTTGCCAAGGGGAGCAAGGGATGAAAGGAGGCTTTGGTAAGGCCAAGCCGAGGTGATACCACTTTAGGTGCGCTTTACCCCAGGCAGCCTGCAGCTGGGCCAGGGCAGTGCTGGGAGCCTGGGAGGTGCTGGCGGGCCAGGGAGGTGCTGGGGGCCTGGGAGG